>NW_015619304.1:0-1311 GCF_001515605.1 Sinocyclocheilus anshuiensis
ATGTCTCCACGATCTGCTTTTGAAGAAATATCGTAGTATCGTGCTTCAGCGCACATTCTATCAGTTGCAGTTCTGGCGCCTCCGTCTCAATATTCTGTACAACACGACATTCATTCACATCGAATTTTAACTCCGCGGTAGAGTTACACTCACGGGACTCTGCACATATTCACCATCACAAAAGTACATTATTTGCATGTGATTTAAATCCTTGCAGGTTAAACTTTTTATTCGCGTGCTGTTCTGCAACTGACATGCGCTTATGTCGAAAGTGAAAGTAAACAAATGAGAGAAAAATGGATGCGTGCCTGTATATTAGATTCGTGTAGGTCTTAAAGTGACAGTACAAAACATGCTGCCGTTTGTCATTAAAGGGATTGTTCTTCCAAAAATTTAAATTCTGGCATTATTTACTCACTCTCACGTTGTCCCAAACCTGTATTAATTTGTGCTGAACACAAAATAAGACATTTTGAAGAATGTGGATAATCAAACAGTTGCTGATCCCCATTGACTTTGTTAGAAGGAAAAAAAAATACTATGGACGTCATAGTATTTTCATAATAAGTCAGTAAATAAAACAACAAAACACAGCGAAAAATCACTCACTGCTCTTGACTGAAGAACTTCAATACAGTTGCTTTAATAAGAATCAATGTATAATTTGTACAGTATATTTGTTCATTCAGTTTCTTGAATGGTACTGGTAAATATAGCTACTGTACCTGAAAAATGAAGCATTTTTTGTTTTATTTGTATATTATGTGTATTTGTAATGCGTGTTATTTACTTTGTTCTTATTTTATTTGTTTTATTTTTGGTCTATATGACAAAGATTTTTATCTTCACCCACTTTGGCATTCTATTTTATTTTATATTTTGTTACCTTGTAAGGCTTTGTTTGTAAAATAGAGAAATTGGTTTGACTGTACTGCTCAGACAACTTGAAAAATAGTATAACTAACATGACAAACAATCGTGATAAAATCGTGTATAGTGATTTTCCTGAAAAAAAAAAATCGCAATATGATATTTTTACCAAATCACCCACTACTAATTCTAGCTTTAATTCACTTAACAAAAAATATTTGTAATGGTTTTAGTTTGTTAAAAATCTGCACTAGAGAAAGTAGAATTGTCTTTAACCTCTCTCTCTCTCTCTGTTCTATGCTGGTTGTTGTGTTCATGGCCGTTTTGCAGTAGTGAAGGAAAAGAAGGCCACATTCCTGGTGCCTGTTTAAATGAAAACAACAGGGAACAACTAGAGCCCCTTTTCTCTTCTCCTCCATGTTCCTGTGCTCTTTTCCACTC
>NW_015619305.1:0-1311 GCF_001515605.1 Sinocyclocheilus anshuiensis
GTGTTGATACGAGGCAGAGCTGTGCTGCTGATGTAATGAAGGGGACACAGCAAGGGCCCGCCGGGTCTCTTTGCCGTCGGCATGGTAGCATTGCTAACAGAAACGAAACATTCTCGTTCCAGTCTGGTCACCAGGGGAGACGAGGTGCAATAGCTGCCTCAAGGAGAAACGCAGTAAAAAAATATATTTAATTAGACTTTAATGCCAAAGCTGCTCTTCAGGGCTCCACAATAGAAACTCTCTGTCTTAATTTAACCAGGCTATGCCATCCAACACTACCTTGCTCTGATAAAGGATTACAGTGAATGTGCATGTGCATTCTGCTTCTGAGTTTCCACAGCAGTCTACTCAAAAAGGAAAATTAGATCATTATTTGCTCACCTTCATGTCATTCCAAACCTGTATGCATTTATTTTTTTCTGTGGAAGATAAAATAAAATATTTTAAAGAATGTTGGTCCCATCGAATTCCATAGTGTAGACAAAAAAATCAAAATTAACTACGGAAGTCGATGGAACCTGAAACATGTGGTTATCAATATATCAGAAACATACCAAAATATCTTACAGGTTTGGAATGACATGAGGGTGAGTAAATGATTGCAGATATTCTTATTTTTATTATTTATTTATTTAGTTCGTTTTTGGTGGACTATCCCTTTAAAGAAATATGTCAAACCAAAATTCTGTCATTACTCAACCCAATGTTGTTCCAAACCTGACTTTCTTACTTCTGTGGAGTTTTATGTGTTGTTTTTGCATTGTCCAAGATATTCTTTTCAATACAATAATGGCTGTCAAGCTCAAAAATCGACACTGTATTACAAGTATTCTGAAGTCAATGTGGTCAAAGACTGAGATTTGTTATTTATTAATTGAAATCTTGAGATGTGTGAAGGAATTGTTCACCCAATGATTTTAAAAGTGTTTTACAGAATAAACTGCATACAGGTTTGGAACAACATGATGCCAGAATCTTCTTTTGCTTATTTTGTGAACTATTCCTTGGGAAAAATGTGGAAGTCAATGTGTAGAAATAAATGTGTAATTCTAGTAATTAGGTTGTGTGGTCAAACAGATGGCTAACATGCTACAAAGAAGAATAATGAAGGAGGTTTTTGTTCAGTCAGCTTTGAGTCTAACAAAAAAGTTTAAATGTGGAATGTCCTCCTTGAAAGGCAGGAGGCAGAACATGCTGTTAATAGTGATTTATTTATTTATCTTTTATTGAAATACTAGTCTGTGACCTCCAAAATAATGGAAGCCTGATTGACAATAAAAGCACAAACAACATCGTAGTTTCTCTCTTTAA
>NW_015619306.1:0-1311 GCF_001515605.1 Sinocyclocheilus anshuiensis
ACTGAAAATAGGTTGCAGTTGTGGAGCAATGTGATTACAATCATTGGTAATTTTACATTGACTTTAAACACAGTTTATTCATTTAGAATTTAAAAGCAAGGCAAGTTATACATATATACATATAGTAGATAGATTCATTTAAAAAAATAATTTTAAAATAATTTAAAAGTAACAAAAACATTAAAAAAAACATAAAAGTTATCAAGAGAAGTTATAAAAATCCATAAGAATATTATTTTAAAAAGTATGTATATAAACTGAAAAAAGTTCAGTGCAATCGGTCAGGTCAGAACAAACTATATTATAGTCCTCCTTACACATTTAAGACTTTTAATTGGACTAATTATCATATCAGATAACAGCTGTCAGTCAAGTTGGTCCATGAGCCATTGAAAAATGCAATATTTAAATGTGTCTTTTCATGCACAACACACACAATAAAGCCTGTGTAGAGTGCATTAAAAAGTTTCTCATCCATATCTCGCTACCAGTGCTTTGCCCAGACGTTGCAGTCGATAAGAGCAGAAAAACAGGCACTGTCACAACAGACTCTGGGATTTCACATCAGTAGTAGGGCTGTGGAGTGCGCTGGATGGAGTAAAAATCTAGGCAGAGTAATTCATGCTCAAAAATGGCAGTGCCTCCTACACCCCCTAATTTTCTCCCCGCTATTTGGAATGCAGAATGAACCAGAAAAAACTGCTGCCAGAGTTATAAAGTGAATGCATTGTTGGTGTAGATTAACGTAATGATTTTCCCAATTGCCAACTGTCACCAAACAATGGATGAGATGCCCATTACGAATAGAAACTGAATTCTTCACTGTTGATCATCTCATTCATGCTGTGATCAGATTCTTCTCAGGGCCAGTTTGCAGAGGGGCATTAGTATTTTATGCTTTACGATTTTCTGATTTCTCACTATTTTTTTTCTATTGATCTCGTAGAACTCTGCTCAAGGCGAGGGTTTGAAACTGACCCTCAGATGATGGCATATGTAAAGTCCTGTTTATTCTTGCTGAGCTCTTCAAGTTGTGCCAGTCGGCTATGACAGGATCCTAAGGCACTACTAACAGAAGCCTAGTTGGAAGCCCATGGCGTTGCTCCTGGCACTGTGGAAAGTGTGAGTGAGGGGGCGAATACTGATTCAGAATGCTCTCTGTAGATTCACGAGCATTGTGCATGGATACTAACTCAAATCTATCTGCGGAACATTTTATTTTTCACTGAAAGCTTAAAGGGATAGTTCACCCAAAAATGAAAATTATGTCATTAACCCTTTCGCACGTGAGTTTAAAATATTCTAGCTGAG
>NW_015619307.1:0-1311 GCF_001515605.1 Sinocyclocheilus anshuiensis
CTCTTGAGAGCTTAATGCAACGCTAATGTGCTACTGCTGGCAAGTTAATTACAGTGCACACAAAACAAAATGGCACTAGAAAGTTTTTTTTAGTTGCTCGCTTTCCCTACTTGGATCTGACATGGTCAACACAACACCCCCAGTGACCAGGGTCTTTAAGAGCTGTGTTAATGAAAAACACATTAGAGCCAGATAATTCAAACACACGTTGGAGACAATGCGGTGCACGAGGAGAATTACTAAAAGTGCTTTATTGAGTTTATGCAAAATGCAGAATGCATGTTGGGGGGTTCAACATTTTATTTTCTTTTCCGCCGCTGGTACAAAAATGGATTTTAAACAAATGGAATGTTTTGAGTCGACCGTTATAGGCGTACTGTAATTTCCCAGTAATTTACGTCATTCCATTTGAGGTTCCATTGTTAGAAGGAGAACAATGAATGATTAAAGTAAATGACAAAACATAATTTCACAATTTAGATAAAGCCTGTTTCATAAAGGTTTTTGTGTTTTTTTTAACTAGAGTACGGCTGTATTATTGCAGTAAAAACACTTTGTTTCTTTAAGTATTTACACAGAATAATTAAACTGCAAGCCTTTTTTCTTTGAGCCGTGATTATGCCTTCAGGAATGAAATGAATATGAGCTGAGAATAAACCTTTGAGGGACAGTTTAATGATGACTAACAATTAACTAGACAGCTCTATTATATCCAATAGCGTATATGAATATTATGCAGAAATGAGGCAGTGTTGCTGTTGCTATTAACGCCTGAATAAGCAAATCACTTGGAAAAGTCATAAGAACCCCTATTTGAGGTCATAAATAGGCATTTTGACCGTAATGCAATCTTTGGTTTATAACATTTCGGACAGGTAGACTGTTGTGCATATAATGAAAAACATTATGTTAAGAGACATGCAGAGGTAGTTTCGTGTTAAAATGGCAGAACTGAAGAAAAGAATGGCATAGGCCTGCTGTATCACCATTTTAATGAATGCAGAATATCATGAAGCCCATTAGCCAGAGGGGATATTAAAATAATATTATTGCTTTGTAATCTTTTTAGATCTGGCTAATGATTTTTTGCAAGTTGAAAAAGATTAGTAAATTATTGAAGCAAGATTCCCACACAAAGTACAAAAAACGTTTAATACAAGAAATAAACTGTGAGACATAAAGTCACACTATGACAGTCGAAATTGTGAGAAATACAATTGCAATTGTGCGAAATAATGTCATATTTGTGAGAAATTAAACAGCAATTTAAAGATACAGTGGGTACGGAAAGTATTCAGACCCCCTTCAATT
>NW_015619308.1:0-1313 GCF_001515605.1 Sinocyclocheilus anshuiensis
ATATTTAATTTTTTTAAGTGTATTTATTGTTCAAAATCAAGTTGTTGTTTTTTTGCATACACATCCACATTATTAAGTAAAAGATAACACAGAAATGGTTGGTTATATAAATCAATTTAAAAACAATATATTTATTGTTCAAACTTAAGTTTTGTATTTGGACACTTTTTTGCATGCACATTCATTGAATATTTGTACTTTCTTTCAATAGCCTGTGAGATCACCTTTGACGACACCAAGGTGCCAATTGAGAATGTCATTGGTGAAGTTGGTGGTGGTTTTAAGGTGATACAAACTCCCTTCACTGCACATTTTTAACACTATGATGACATGATGTTGCATTGACACGTGACATGTACGCATCATCTTTAGGTCGCCATGAACATTCTGAATAATGGGCGCTTCAGCATGGGCAGTGCAGGTGCAGGGCTGATCAAGAGGCTGATCGGTGAGAACACGATTCATAAAAAAGTCACCATTATTACTCGCATCCTTGTCGATGTAAATGTAATCTATACATCTCTTCAATTTAAATTAATCCACATGCCACATCATTCCAGAGTTGACATCAGAATATGCATGCACAAGAAAACAATTCAGCAGGAGCCTTTCTGAGTTTGGAATGATTCAGGTACGTTACAATTATGTTTAATCATATTGAATGATTCTGTTGTTACTATTTGCTAAGTCAGCATGTGGTTTTATTTTTCTTTGGCACAGGATAAGTTTGCTACCATGACCCTGAATGCGTTTGTGATGGAGAGCATGGCTTATCTCACTGCTGGAATGATGGACCGACCTGGAGTCCCAGACTGTTCTCTGGAGGCTGCTATGGTCAAGGTAAAGTAACCTGAAATCATCATCACTTGAACTTATTATAAATGAAAAACAACATGTTGGAGCATTGACCCTCAGTGGTGGTTATACAGGTCTTCAGCTCTGAGGGCAGCTGGATCTGTGTGAGTGAAGCCCTGCAGGTTTTAGGAGGGCTGGGCTTCACCAAGAACTACCCCTACGAGCGCTATCTCAGGGATTGCCGCATCCTCCAGATATTTGAGGTACAGAGGAACATGATTACATTTTTTTAGTCAAATCAGCAAAACCGCCATTCAGAAGTTTGGGTCCAGTATTTTGTATTGAAAAAAGTCTCTTATGCTCACCAAGACTAAAAAATAATATTGTGAAATATTTGAGATGGTCCTAACTGCAGAACACAAGATCCAGGGAACATGGTTGGATCCCACCTTACATATACCTAAACCTTCCCTGTCTCCACCCCCTGATCCCTAAACCTACCCATCTCCACCCCTAAA
>NW_015619309.1:0-1311 GCF_001515605.1 Sinocyclocheilus anshuiensis
GGGGGGTCTGTCACAGAGTCAGCAACATCCTCAGCACCAGACCCCTACACTCTGCCCACTTGTTCCCAGACTCTTAAGTTCTGATCGCCTGCACCTGTCACCGCCGAACACCACACCGTTTTTAACCTGCTCACTTCAGTTCACCGTTGTCTGATATTGTTGTTCGTTCCTAGACACTTACCTGACTACCTACCTGTATGCACTTACCTGAGTGATCCCTTCAACCTTCTTCAGTCATCGACGAATCTGCATCCAACCTCCCGATCTGGCTCACAAACACCTCTGAATCCAAACCTGCAAAAGATAAGACCGTTATCTCCCATACCACTGCACTGATCCATTTACCACTAACTCACCTGCTGCTATCCATGTGTATCTGTCACAACATGCAATAAAACTGTTGTTTGGATATCCCTGTATTGCATTCTTCTTTTTTATGACGATTATACACTGCCCAGCCAAAAGAAGTTGCTATCATACTGATGATACGTCTGATGATACTGACACGGTTAAGAAATTAAAAGCTACACACTCCATCTGTTATAGTTAAAATAACTGTTTCCAAACATATAACATGGTAGAAATTTAATAATCACTGTTAAAATGATCCATTAATAGACTCCAGTTTATTTATTTTTTTGGCTGGGCAGTGTAGTGTAATAAATAAATAACAGTAACAACAACAACAACAATAATAATAGTAATAATAATAATAACAATAATAAATGTAAACTGGATTTACAATACGAACACCTTATTACATCAACATTGTAATTTATATTACATTGTTTTGTTAATACATTATGATTTGCTACACAGTTTAAAACCTCATATTTCAATCCAATGTAAAGACAGTCTGCCACATGTAGGCACATATCCTTTTATATGCAGTGGCATCTTCATGGGTATGCACACACTATGTACCACTGTTTCTGCAACAGTACTGTAAGTGTATGTATTTTAGAAGTGGTGTCTTTCTGTTTCCCCTTTGGGATAAACAGGAAACTCACACCACAGTCAAGCACTTCTTGAAGTTGTCCTGAAAATCAGTTGACAATAATTGTTATCTAACAAGATGATTATCTCACCACGTCTAGAGGTATAAGTGGAGTGCCTTCTATCACTTCCATGGCGTGATCGGTGACCGGAAGAGTTGGAGCGCTCCCTTGTTTTGCTGGAATGCCCTGAAACACCAACAAAATATGTTCAAAATTTAATTTGTTTTAATAATAGCAATAATTGTATTATAAATGATAACTCACAAATGTACTGTAAGAGAATACCAATGTTTTTTATGTAAAAAAAAAAAAA
>NW_015619310.1:0-1313 GCF_001515605.1 Sinocyclocheilus anshuiensis
AAAAAAACTTGATGGTGGACATTTTTAGAATTATGCTTAAAGGATTTTTACTTTCTAGAAGTATAAACTAGACAGAAGTATAATTAGGTGATAGAAGGCATGTAGTAGATTGTGTACAACAGGTTTTTCAGTAAAATTGATAGATAAAGTTGATGACAAAATTGATAATTTAGAAGTCTTCGAAGTATATGATACTGTAGGATTTTGAGGGTCCTAAAATGTTAATCATTGGGGCTGTGAAATGGACTTCCTTATTTGAAATCTCTTATTGTCTCCTAAGGCTTTGATGAGTTGTCCCAGGCTCATGCTGGAGGAGATTACGGGAAAGGAGGATATGGAGGATGCTCCCAGTCCCAGGCCAAAGCAGTCAGCAACAGCTCTGGAAAAGGTAGATTTTACACACTCAGTTTATGTACAGACGTTGTTGTTGTTGGTCTAGGGCTGCAACTAGCAATTATATTGAGTCATGTTTTCTTCAGCACATAACTGGCATTTTACTGTTAAATGCCGGTTATGTGCTGATGAAAACGTGACTCAAATGCATTAAACGCATCTGTCAAATGTGTACATAGAAATATATAAAAACTATAAATTACTGCTTTGAAGTGGCGACTACTAAATGTTTCCCGTGCACAGTGCCGAGATGTGATTTGATCATCAAAGGGTCATGCTAACTTCTGGTTGGCCTTAAAAAGTTTTCCCTGCAGTTCTTTGGAAATCTTACTAAATGGACTAGCAACTGTACAAAGCTTGCAAATGTGTTGAATAAAGTCATATTTAAGATGATTTCAATTGAACATTTGAAACCTTTTCTTAGCATTAGGACTGTCTGGATCTGCGAGTTCAGAGCTCACTGGAACAGTGTACAGCAAGACCCAGGTGAGCTTTAAATTTCTGCTTGTTTCCTACGTGTTTCCTATTTTTAGGTTTACTTTATCCTTATAAATAATTTAGTTTTTCATGACCACTTTCCACTCTCCTTATTTTTCAACATTGTGAAAGCTACCTCTGATTTATTAGACTTCTGATTTATTAGTGTCTATAGGTAAATAACCTGAAGAATAAAGTGTTGTAAATGGTAAAACTGCTATCAGTATATTTATGATGACGATAATGCATTTAAATGATAAATACCTGTTTGCGACATCAAGCAGCATAACTGACTGGTTTTGTACAGCTAAAATAATTAAGCGGCTGATGCCAGAAGCTTTGCACATTCAGTGTAAAAATGGCTGCACCCGCATATATATATATATATACACACACACATACTGTATTGGCCCGAATATAAGACGACCCCCCTTTTTCCAGAT
>NW_015619311.1:0-1313 GCF_001515605.1 Sinocyclocheilus anshuiensis
TGTAATTTTATTACCTTGTTTTTTGTTGTTGTTACCCTGGCAACAGTTCTGGGTGTATATTCTTGTTTTGTTTTTTGTTTTTTTTATCTTGCATTTATTTATGATTTTAATTGTACTGCCTTAATGTTTGTATTGTTTACATAATAAAAAAAAAAAAAAAGGCACGCTCATTTTCTCCAGTCAAGTCGGTTCTAAAAAAAAAAACATTAGCTGTACCAATGTAACTGCACAGGCAAATAATTTACTCAAAATAGATGAGATAACTCAAATACAGATGAAATAAATGCACAGTGTAGTAAGTCCACTTCTTCAAGAAGTGCATACACAGTGTAATAAGAGAACTTCTATGCAACTTTTAATAATGTTGTCATCACTTCCAGTAAAACTTTCAGAAAATAAGCCAAATCCCTGAGGTGGAAAAAAACACAGTAGCTTGAATGCCACATTTAGGAATGTCCTTCCTGTTGGTCCACTTGTCTGTTTCACCTCTTTTTCGAAGGATCACCCTTTGGCTGTCCGTTGAGTTTAATGATTCGTTCTACATCAACCACCATTTCATGAAGTCTTTCTATGTGTTCGTTGACATTCTCTTCCAACCACTCCTCTAAAGTGTCTGGGTAGAAGATTGCCTCCATACTTTGCCGGAAAGTCAATAAAAAGGAATCCCATTCATCCATCAATCTGACAAGAGGGGAAAAGGCAAAATATTTAAGATACTATACAGTATATTCCCATTTATGAACCTCACAGCATAAACAAGCTTATCCAGAATTTCTAGTGTAAAATAATCTCCTACACTTGCAAACATACAGTGTTCGCACCAGTGTCATTTAAGCATCATTAATATACTATTATAGTTTTTATGAATATTTTGGAGTAGTTTTTAATTTCAGTCATAGTTTTAGGAATGTTTTTGTCATTTTTATTAGATTTGTTTTTTTAAATATGTATTATTTTTTCACGTTTTAGTACTTCAACTTAATTGAAGTAGTACTTGAATTTAAATTAAACAAAAATGAGAAATGTTGCCTTGGCAACAAAATGAAATAAAATATGTGAAGCTTTTTTTTTTTAAATATTTTATTTTATTTCAGTTAACATTTTATTTCAAGTAACAAAATCGTTTTTTTTAATGGTTATAGTTTTAGTTAACAATAATTTTGACCAATACATTTCCATGACTTCTGTAAATTTTTGTAAATTCTGATACAGACTAATACATTAATGAATATTTTAGACATTATTTATGAACAATTTCTGACAAATTAATTGAAAAGAACCATTTCAAAACAATTTACTATGGCTCACTATGA
>NW_015619312.1:0-1314 GCF_001515605.1 Sinocyclocheilus anshuiensis
ATATAAATATATACATTTTCTGCCCCCATATCTTGAATTTTGGGAACATTCTAAATGCCTTTTATTATACTGAAATCATGCAGTGAAAGAACAAACTCTAAATGAGCATTCAGTCTAGCTAGTGTTTAAGCACTCATACCTCCTCTTATAATCAATAAAGCTGCTACACTGTATGATAAATTAATATCTTATTTACATTGTACGTACATCCTCACTTTGTTGGTTATGATGAGGGAATTGCCAGTTTCAGTCTGAACAAAACGCTGGGGTGTCAACGATGAAAATAAAATATGATGGAACATGAGTAGGTCTAAATTTAATACAGCAATCGAAACATAATTTTAAGTATTATAGTTTTATTGAAAAACCCTTATGCTTATGGGAGGTCTGGGACTGAATATATTCAGTATTTGGTTATAGCATTTCACATTTCTTAAAAAATCAATAAATAGCTCAGGCCCTGTTTCCTGATAAATTTTCAAATCACACTCTTAAGACTATATTGAATGTTTATTTGTGAATAAAAGCCTACTGTAAATGGCAGAACTTTCATTTTGCGGTGAACTATCCCTTTCAATTTTACAAAAGACTTACGAGGGGTTCACTGTTCTCATTAATTTACAAACGTTACAATTTATGTGCTTCTATCGTTTAGCTTTGGGCTCTGGGGGATCTGCCTCTATTCACTTTATCATGATTTATACATTAACAGCCTTCTGTAGTGAAGAAACTCTTCGGTTTCATGAGTACGTAAGTCCATGAACCCATTTTCAGACAAAGAAAGATAATATAAATGTTTAATAGCACATATTAGTCTGTCGATTTTCAAAGCTGACATCAATCTGTCAAACCTTTCATACCATAATACATGGGTGGGCTGAATAAAATGGTGATGCAATAATAAAAGGATCATTCTGTTGGAAAAGTGTGCACAGAGTGTCACAAGTTTTAGGTATTTGTCAAAATAGTGTAAGAAGGAGAGGAAGTTATCTGGATGAGCCCATATTTCTTAAATGACACTGGGCCATATCCAAATGCTATTAAAAATGAATCGAGTGTTGAGAACATTGAACTCTACCTTCATGCTTCTAAAGTATAAAATTAGCACAGCAAAGATAACTTAATCTTGCTGTTTTACTGAACCTTGAAAGGCCAGTAATTTAAAATTAAATGTGCTGGACCAAACAGTCCTACTCAATTTAAAGTGAACAGTTCAACAATAATAATTGTCATTATTTACTCACCCTACTATTTTTCAAACCTTTATGGCTTTCTTTTGTTTCCTGTGGAACACAAAAGAGGGATTGATTGATT
>NW_015619313.1:0-1314 GCF_001515605.1 Sinocyclocheilus anshuiensis
GGGTATTTTCAATATCAAGATATCAGTGTAGATAGCTGAGTGTGTGTGCTTGTTACCATGTGTTTGTGTCCCCAAATGTATCCCCACATTTGTGTTTTACTGCAGATCCCTGAGGTGGATCTGGTTACGTACACAAACTGCAGGAGAGGCACATGATACAGGGAACACACAGCAAACATTGCATCCCAAAGTAAAACGCATAACCCAAAGAGCCCCCTAATACAATTAGGAGTGAGGCCGTCATAGGTGCCGAGCACCAACAAAACGCTCTTCGAGTGGCAGCGTAAAGTGCCACAGCTATTTAGAGGGGCGAAAACAGTTTGGAGAGGGGCATCCATCCTTCAGAGGAGTCCAATCTCATTTGGGTGATGGGCGCGTCACTCGAACAGGAATGGAAGTGCAAATTCTGGGCTGTAATAGAAGATTGAATCAGAGGCAAATATACAAAAGTGGGGACATTTTCAAGATTAAATTGAAACAGTTCTAAAATTGTACACCACTCGTCAAATGATAATGCACTTACGTTGTAAATAACTTTTTCAGTTTTTCATGTTTACCTTGTTTTCCAATTGAATGCAAGCAAACAGCCCTCTTAACTTGTTATAAAATCTAATTATTTTAATGATTTGTAAATCTAATTAAGGACTTGAAGGTGAAGTGTCTAATTTCTGCCCCAATGGCTGGACAAAACATAATTGCAAAAATAATGATTTTTTTTAAGGTTTCCCTGAGCATCCCCTCTGTCTGTCATTGGTCAGACAAACAGACATTCCTGTACCACATGAGATGATGTTGCTATGTAAGGATGGTTGGGATGCTCAAACAAACAGAACAATGCATACACCATTTTAGAAATCAACTCTAGCATTTAGTTTACTTGTAGAATATGTAAGAATGTTACACACTTCACATTTAAGATTAAGATTTACAAATTGTAAAAATATTATTTTATTAAAAAGTATGTATTCCAACAAAAAAATATTTTAGTAAACATAAATCATTCTTTTGTTTGGTGAATTAATTTTGTGAAAAAAATGTACAATAGAAAGCAAAAAGACAAAAAAAAGCTAAAAAGATAGCTAAAGAAAGAGAGAAAGCACACTCTCTCTGGGCCCTGGAAGCTTTCTATATAGAGATAAATGATGGCACTCTATGTGAAGCATCAACTACCCTATTAACCACGCTCCATAAATGTGACTCATCAACGGGAGCTGTCATAACTCACTTTACAACATTGATTTTAATCATGTGAAATGTAAACATACATATTATCAATATCAATGCGGAAAATAACGTTGTAATATGCAATTACAG
>NW_015619314.1:0-1314 GCF_001515605.1 Sinocyclocheilus anshuiensis
TATTATTTATTTATATATTTGTTGTTTATTTAAATATGCTTTCTACCTTGTTTATTTTGTTTGTTAACTCTATCATTTATTTATTTATTCATTCATTCATTCATTCTTCCTTTTTTATTTGTTTGTTTGTTCGTGTGAAGTGATAGTTCACCTAAAATGTAAATTTTTCACACAAAATTAGTTGAATGAAGATAGTTTGAATTTTTCTTTTAATATTTTGAACGTTTTGTATGAAAATTTGATGCTGTTTCTGTCCATGCAGTGAAAGTCAATAGGGTCCAATAAAATTTTTTTATTTTATGTGCTGTCTTGTTCAAGAAAGAAAGAAATCCACGCAGGTTCGAATAACATGAGGCTGCATTAATGAAAACTGAATTTTACATTTGAGCTCAACTATCCCTTTAACATCAATGAAAACAAAGCTGTGATAGACAAACGTACAGTCTGTTAAGTGGGTTTTACTTTACTCTTGTGTGGTGTTGATTGTTTAGCCAGCAAAACGTTGAAAATAGGCCTTTAAAAATGTACAAAATACAGCCTTGTTTTCATTCACATCAAATTAAATATGATGTCAACACTATGGAGATCAAGAGATAAAAGTTCATATTTACACTAAATCTCAATCAACAGATGTAAAACATCTTGGCTGATATTGATTGCTCATCTTAATCTTTTAAACCGGTGTGATGAGCTTGACACCAACTAAATACATCAAACGGATTTACACAGACATATAGGATCCTCTTAGACTGTGGAAACATACATGAATATCAATGCTGTGAGATGAATTTTTAATGAGGCTGGTGTGTACTTGGCGTAAAATCACTTGCCTTTCCTTACATGCATATATTCAGTCTTATTAGCTGATAAGTGGCAATAACATTCAACTAGGTCAGAATAAATGGAGATTTCTCTTGAAAAAAGACCCTGTTATCTCTTTTAAAGGAAACCTCAAACAATGCATCAAATTATTTCAAGAACAAATCTCTGAGCTATTGCTTGCTATACGCATTTATTTTGTAGTTATTACTGTATGTCAACAATTGTATCATTTGTGTCTAAGGAGAAACATTTGAGGCAGTGTTATTACTTAATCCACAACTGAGAACTCCATTAACAGCCTCTGAGAAATGAAACTGTCCTGAAACTATGATCAATGAATCTTCATTTGTTCTAAGCTTTAGTAATGAACAATGTTTCAGCGACTATTTGGCTACAGGTTTGCTTTTAGTAAGGTGAGAAGTATTTTTTCCGCTGTCAGTAATCTGTTGTGAAATACTAGAGTCCAAACACTGATGCAGGCTCTGTTGTCTA
>NW_015619315.1:0-1315 GCF_001515605.1 Sinocyclocheilus anshuiensis
TATCCTATTCCTCCGTTCTTTATTAACATAAGCGGAGTAAGAAATGATCTGTCCTCTTAAAAAGGCTTTCAAAGTTTCCCAAAGTAAGGAGAAAGAGATTGAATCTGTCTGATTAGTAAGGAGAAAGTCATCTATTGAATTAGAAATATATTCACAGAATGCTAAATCAGATAGAAGTAAAGAATTGAACCGCCAGGGTGGTCGAGAAGTGTGAAATGAAAATAAAAGAATGTCAAGACTTAGAGGGGCATGATCTGAAATAACGATGGGCAGATATTCAGAGTTCACAACCTGAGGAATTAGAGAATTATTGATAAAAAAATAATCTATACGAGAGAAAGACTGATGGACATACGAGTAGAATGAGTATTTCCTCTCAGTGGGATTAAAGTGTCTCCATGGGTCAATATAACCATTCTGAGCCATAAACTCAGAAAAGATCTTTGACATGGCAGAGGGAGCTTTCATAACAGTGCTTGATTTATCCAAATCAGGATCAATAACACAGTTTAGATCTCCTCCAAATATCAAAAGATGTGTGTTCAGAGCTGGGATCTTTGACAACAGATCCTGAGCAAAGAGAGCATTATCAAAGTTTGGGGCATATACATTTACCAAAACTATTGGTGTTTGTGAAATTTTCCCTTTCACAATTACATATCGTCCATTCACATCAGAAATAACATTGTCAATAGAAAAGTGCACAGTCTTATTAATCAAAATGGCAACTCCTCTAGACCTGGAATCAAAGTTCGAGTGAAAAATGTGTGATGTCCAGCGAGTTTGGAGTCTGCATTGATCCTTAAGGCGCAGATGAGTTTCCTGGAGGAATACAACATCGGGTTTTTGTAATTTCAAATGTGCCAAAACTTTGGATCTTTTAATGGGACCATTCAGTCCTTTCACATTCCAACTCAAGAATCTAACTGAGCTTCTGGTATTGTCCATAAGGTTAGGTTAATATACAAGAGAGGAGGCCACAAGCAGAGAGGGAGGAAAAAAAAGGGGGAAACGAAAAACAAACAAAAAAAAAAACAAAATTATAATTATTAATTGGGGAAAAACCCACCATTCCTCCCTCCACCCCACCCCACCCTGAACATCACTCAATTTCTTCTCTCCATTCCCAAACAATGGAGGCAGAACACCAAAACTCTGGAACCTCCGATGCTCAAAAACCGTATCTATTCCCGTCTATGTCGTATGAAGTCACTCCCGAACATATGGAGTAACAAAGAACAATCATTTCAGGCAACATGAAAACATTTATCTAAACTCACTTGGTTAACAGTTATCAATTATCAGAGTACAACTG
>NW_015619316.1:0-1301 GCF_001515605.1 Sinocyclocheilus anshuiensis
ATATATATATATATATATACATACACACACACACACACACACAGAGACAGAGAGAGAGAGAGAGAGAGAGAGTATAACAAGAGTTTCTATGTGCAAGAAACTATATCAAAGGTCAGAGGTTATACATGATATAGAGGGAGAGACACAGAGAGTTACTGCAGCACGGTGGTCATTGCATTCTAATTGGTTGTAACACTAAATTATTGTCAATCTCCATTAGGTATTAAAGCCCATTTCACGTCATCAATCCTGCACTAGAGGATGAGACTTCACTCACAAATTGAGAGATGCAAACCACAAATACACGCACACACACACAGGTCATCACCTTGATTTAGCTTCCCTTTACTAAGAGTGCCAGAGAGCTCTAAAAAGCCCTTGATGAAAAACACACAGCTATCCCTTCCGTGACTAACATGATACTCATCAGCTTCATTTGCATTCGATCTGTGAATCACACCCTCACCCCTTCCATCTCATAAAGGCAGGATCAGTGTTAAACTCATGAATTGCACAGATCCGGAACAGCTGAGAGCAAATGGAGCTTTTGAGTATTTCAAAAGGTTCATTAGTGAGAGAAAAAAACAAAAAAAAAACGATGGGGTTTATTTCTTTAAGCTTCATAAGCCTTGTATTTACCTGGAAAATGTTTGAAGTGAGAATAAAGGTCTAATTTAGGCTAGATTTGCATTTCCAGAAAATAAATAAATAAATAAATAAATAACAGTGCTTGCAAAGCAGGCAAGTAATATTGCTAAAGTTTTAGATTTATGTTTTAGAATTAGAGCATCCGTTTTAACACTGACACAATGCTTACTATGTGGCTTATTTTTAGACACTGTATGAGAATCAACTCACAATATGACACTGTCTTTGCGGTTTAAATGTGATATTTGGATATAAACAGATGCAAGGAAGAAGAGAACAATCACAAATTAGGATGCAAATATTATGATGATGCCATCACAGTCAGTCACATTTTGGATGTCAAACAATCTATAAATGCAAGATGGGTGATTTTTAAGATCTTAAATCTTAAACTTCTTAAACTTTCAATCGTATTTTTAACTTCAAGCTGAAATTTCTTCAAATATATATTTTATTGAAAGTTATGAATATTTATAAATAATAAAATATGAAATAATACAAATAATACAAAAATATGTATGCATATAATTAAAAATAGAGGCAAATGGTACTCTGTAAAGTGTTTGATGAGAAAGTATTTTGTGTGAAAGAAAATAAAAATGTAGGGGAACAAAACACACACACACACACACACACACATAGAAAGAGAGAGA
>NW_015619317.1:0-1311 GCF_001515605.1 Sinocyclocheilus anshuiensis
ATACATTATATGTGTTTATAATATATATAAATGTATTAATTATTTTATAATTTATTTTATTTTATATTTATTTATTTATAATTTATTATAATTATAAATTCATTATAATTATGTATTTAAAAATATTTTGTTAAAAATAATTTTATAAAAATAATATTAAAAAAATTAAAGTAACTCATTATGTCCTTAAGGAAGATAAATTTAATTGGTCAAATTGTTTCATGGATATTACACAATTCATTTTTTGGCGTGGCCTGACAAATTCAGCTGAATCATTTGAATGCAAGTTCCAAATTTATTTAAATAAACATAATTATACATATTTATAATATATATGAATTATGCATAATTGTACAGCATTACAAACTTTGATTTAAAATGTATTCATACATTTGCATACAATTGTACAATCATGCATATTTATGCTTAATAATGCATTAGTATTTAAAAACTATATAAAATATATAAAACATCTGAAAAATATAAATATAAAAACTTCTGAAAATAATTATTCCGATTTCTATCATGTTAATTATGCATAATTATACATATTTATAATATATTATACATGTTTACAAAAAGTATTTTTAAATAAGTATAATTATCTCTGTTTAATTATGTGTAATTCATTTGCATTTATGCATTTGACAGACACTTTTATCGAATGCATCTTATCTTGCATGCATTCCCTGGGATTCGAACCCATGACCTCGGCGCTGGGCAAGATCTGTGTATCGAGGACACTATACAGTGCACTTCACCATGCATTTTCTTTGCTGGAACCGCTAGTGTGTCCTAAAAGTGTCATTTTGACCATTTCTCACATTTTCTGTGTTTCAGGTGTAAATGCAGTGATGACACGATCGAGACGAGTGATGCGGTGTGTGAACGTACAGAGGACGCCCATCCAGACGCAGCAGCATCCGCCCCAGAGCATCATGGGAGTCACAGATCAAGCGCATGTGATCCAATTAGACCGCATATGTGTGTGTGTTTTCCTGCCAAGCTCCTACAAAGCCAGGCATTGTTCCTCACTGCCAGTGTGTGTGTGTGTGTGTGTGTGAGAGAGAGTGTGTGTGTTCAGCTGTGGTTTAGGATTACCTGACACACACTGGCTCTTAGACTTCGCCGAAAGAATGCCAAGAGGACACACACACACACTCACACACTCACACGCACTCACTCACACACTCACACACACGCGCACTCACACACACACACTCACACACACGCACTCACACACACGCACACACACGCACTCACTCACACACACACACACACACACTCACACACATACTCACACACACACAC
>NW_015619318.1:0-1315 GCF_001515605.1 Sinocyclocheilus anshuiensis
ATTATTTTTTTTTTAATGAAAAGATAAATGGGAAAAAATATAAGCATTCTCACTTAGTTGTCTCTTACTTTTGGATCCATTTAGATACAATTAATGATTTATTAAACCGCTATTAAAGCAACTTGTTTTGCATTAGCTGAATCTTGCGATTTACCAAAACCAATCAATCTGTTTCTAATCCAGTAAGAAACACAGACAATATAACCGATGTGAGGAAACCACAATAAAGCAGGCCAGGAGAACATCTGCTTCAGGAGGCGTCCCCTCCAGATGATCACCGGCAGGACCCCCACACACTGTCACATGATGGATGAGAGGGAGGGAAGAGGTGATATGAGGTCATTTAAAGACACCTGTGGTACCTCAGCACCAGCCGGACGGCTCGCTGAACTGCCATGAAAGGACTCTCGGAAAACTCATTTAAAATCTGCCTCTAAACAAACACAGCAATCGAGATGTGATATGAACAGTGTGGAATACATCCCCATCCCTTTCACATCTACATTTTGCCTATTATAAGGTCCACTGCTGCAATTTCCAAAGCAGATCATTTGAGAAATAACAGGTAGAATCAATAAACTGCTCGGCCTCCTGGGTCTGTAGCATCACGCTTGAAGACTCGCGTATATTTGTACACAATTCAAGCGTAAGGAAAACAGGGCCTGTGGTGTAATTAGCTTGATTTGTGCAGTGAGGAAGCAAAACAGTAATTATTAGCCGGGGGGATCAACATTATGTTTCCAGATGGATTAAACATTGCTTTCAGAGAAGGTGTGTGTGTGTGTTTCAATGGTTTAAAGGATTAGTTTATCCAAAATTGAAAATTGTGTGATCATTTACTTGTGCTCATGTTCTAAACACATTTGCCTTCTGTGGAACACAAAAGAAGGAATCTAAATAATATGCTGCTCACACTTCTCTCTGCTGTTACAATGAATAACATAAGCAGTCAAGACTCAAAAAAGATGCAAAAGCACCACACAAAGTAGTAAATAATACCATAAAGATATCAAATAATATAAAAGTAGTCACATGTCAGATTGTAAGTAATATAATATTTAATAGCATTCATTGAGTGATGAACGGGACTAAATTTACAGTGCTGTTCAAAAGTTTGGGGTTGGTTAGATTTATTATTATTATTATTATTTGAAATAAGTCTCATGCTCACCAAGGCACAGTAAAAACTGTAAAAACAACAATACTGTAAAATATGACCACAAATAAAATAAAAAAACTGTTTTCTATTTGAATATATTTTAAAAAGTACTTATTCCTGTGATGTCAAAGCTGAATTTTCAGCATCATTATTCCA
>NW_015619319.1:0-1315 GCF_001515605.1 Sinocyclocheilus anshuiensis
ATTTGTGAGTTTGTATCTCACAATTTAGAATTTTCTTCTCAGAACTGCAAGGTTATATCTCGCAATTTATGAGATAAAAAGTCAAAATTCTAAGATATAGAATTGTGAGATTAAAAACTTGCAATTACTTTTCCGTTGTTGAATCAGACTCATTTTGAGAAGAGTTCTGTGTTCAGTGATTCAGCAAGAACCACTCATACCAGTTCAATCTGACTGAAAGAACTGTTCAGAGCATTTTTTGTGAACTGGTTGAATGAATCCATTGACATGATCTGACTCAAAAGAACAATTCATTCAGGAATCGGATAGCACTCCATATCCATCCTCTTTCTGTGGTCTTAATTTTGTGAACCATTTCCGATTCAGTATAAATGATCTTACTCAACTCATCAATTCATCACTCGATCCTCCTTCTGCTAATGGTACAAAATGAGGTTAAAAAATGTCCTATTAAATGATACTTTGTCAAATGATGCACAATACAAAAAACATAGTAATGTGTTAGATTTACCATGCTAATCCTTAGCAAGTTCACTGGTATCTGCAAAGCAAGTAGCCTTTCATCCTCTCATGCTTTGGCACACAAATAAGAGACGCTAAAATGCACATATCAATCATACACTATATTGACTGGAAACATCCCATTTAAAATGAGACTGTCACAGTTAAAGTGCTTTAAAAAGTGTTGATCTTCCAGAAAACTGATGGCTACATCTCTCATAACATTGCACCGATTTGTTATTTTCATACAAGGCAACCAAACCTTGTTTTTGCAGTGGTTGGATTTAATTCAAAGTATCAAAGCGAGGTTGAATCCTTGAGCAGATTAAAGAGGGAAGCGGACTGCCAGAGTCACCCGTAACCTCTCTGAGCTGCTTGAGCTTGGGACAGATTGTGCCGAGACTAACTCAAAGTCCAAACCAAACCTCCAGCCTCAGCACATAATCTCCACAACTGGAAACACAGCTGGCAGTGTTCAGGCCCTCATCCTGCCCAGTACATCTCCACCCAGAACTGTCTAAGCCCTTTAGTCCTACAAAACAGAGAAACATCAGAAACATAGGACAAACTATATTTTGACCATCTTGAAAAAAAGAGTATACGGTCTGTAGTATAGTTGAAGGCTTTTGACTGATGAACTGATTCAATCTTATTTTAAATAAGCATATAATTATGGTTTATTTTATTTCATTTTATTTTATGTTTTTTTTTTTCATTTCATTTCATTTTGTTATGATTCCAGTGTATTGACAGATGCACTAGCACATTACAGATTTATTTATTTTCAATTCCTGTATCATGTGCTTTTTTTTTT
>NW_015619320.1:0-1315 GCF_001515605.1 Sinocyclocheilus anshuiensis
ATCACCCGGCTTTGTCAACTTTAATTATACAGTGCTAACGATGCTGAAAGCTGAGAGGAGGAAGAAGCAATGATCTCCTTGTGTGAAAGGAGATGACACCAGTGTCACATTTAGTGCATCTTTCTTCACACTCCAACTGGAGTCTCTGTGGAGAAGCACACCTGCAGACTTCCTCCTTGAACCAACAAGCAAACACACCCACAACATGGGGTGCACTTAAAGGAGAGGGTGAAACTTGCACAATATTAATTTAGTACATTCTTTTTTGTTTCATTTGTTAGTGACAAACTCGCACTAATAAATCAGAGATACACTGTATTTGGGGTTTTGACTGATGGCACTTTTAAACTGCTCATTTACACATCCTATTCCACTCTCTAGTAAAATAGATTGGGTTTTTACCTACACCAGTGGTTCTCAACTGGAGGGTTGTGACCAGTCATGGACAGTAGAGTAAAAAAACGATGCTAAATGCTAACCATATAATTGTGCAAGTAAATTCTAAAACTTGACTTACATTTTATTCTGTGGAACACAAATAAAATATTTTGAGTATACAATGAAAATCAGTAGGGTTTACCATTGTTTTGTGCTCCATTGTATGAACAAAAATGGTTGAAATTTTTATAAAATATCTCCATTTGTGTTCCACAGAAGAAATAAAGCTGTACAAGATTGGAGGGTAAATGATGACAGAATTTATATTTTTGGGTGAACTGCCCCTTTAAGGAAATGTTTCCTGTCTTTTTATTGTTGACGTCAAAGCCTGGGCATCCATCTAAGCAGTCTTTTGACTTGGTTCAAATTAGGCAGATGGCAACATGATTGGGTTGCATGACTTGCCCTCATTTTCATAAACTGTAAAATTAATCTGTTTCATCACAAAATCTGCAAACAAAATGTCAAACTATAAAACACCTTGCAAATTTATTCAGATAAAAACAGACTACAATTACAATTACAAGCCTTGCTTGAAACCTTGAAGTTACTATTGCATCTTGCAAGTAAGAAAGACTGCTATTGAATCAAGCCAGGCACTGTCCATGGTGCTGAAGTGCGCCCAGTGACTGTCCTTCCGGTGAGAGAACTCATTCAGCTACACAATGGCCGAAGAGGGAGGAGTATATCAATGTTTGACTAGTTTGTGAAGGGGGAGAGAGCCCACACTCTCTGAATTCCAGCTGGACTCTTCTCGAGCCACCCCTCTGTCAAGGAGAAACGAAGACAGGAAGAGAGAAAGAACGATTAGGAGGACGAGACACGAGACCCCTTCCACAGCTGCACGCGCCTCCCTGATGATCGAGGGGGAGGGAGA
>NW_015619321.1:0-1313 GCF_001515605.1 Sinocyclocheilus anshuiensis
CACAGATGAATAGAAAGTTCAAAAGAACAGCATTTATTTCAAATATAAATCTGTTGTAACATTATAAATGCTTTTACTGTCACTTTTCGTCAGTTTAATGCGTCTTTGATGAATAAAAGTGTTAATTTCTTAAAAAAAAAATGCATCACTGACCACAAAGTTTAGGGCATAAACTCTAAAGTCTTCTGAATATGTCTTCATAGTTTTCATATGATGCTAAACACAATGAGAACATGCAGATGGACAAATATGATTTGAGAGCTGCTTTAATTAACCACTTTAGTTTTAATCTGTTCTTGTTGACTTGTCTGAACTACTTTAATGTCACTTCGTGGTGTTTTTCTGTCTTGTCTATTAATTATATAGAAAAGATCAGTGTGAATGTTCTGCTAAACATCTGACGCACCTCCAGGAGAAAGTCAGTCATATTTATATTCCTATAACGCAGGACTGTGCTGAATTAAGCGAAGAATTTGCCAAACTCAACCACAAAGCTAAAGTACGAACTGAAAGTGTGTTTGAAGGTACTCTTAACGTCTCCGACTGCTCTGACCACATCATCTCGATGTATGATGTTTATACGCAGCTGTTATTGGTACCAGGCCGCATCAGCTCGTGTGTCTCCAGTAAAACGTTCGTCTGACCACAACAAAGCGCTTTAAGACTGAAGCGGGTCACAGGAGCCGAGCATCGCTCAAACATCGCTTTACAAGTTTCTCCTCCTCAATGACAGGAAAACCTCGCGCTCCTGTGACTCATCAAATCATAAAACACAAAAAAAGACAAAGTTTAATGTGCGGAGATGGGCGCTCATAAAGATTTATTTTATTTTATTCCATTTCACATACGTGGACATTGGCCGTCGCGCCTTGGCCGGCTGTTATGGGCGTGTAAAATAAATTGTAGTTTTATCGTAAAGATACAGGCACTTTAGCAGAGCGCATCCAAATGGATTCAACGCGTTTATGAGGACTGTTGTCCTGGAAAGTAAAAGGTATCAATTAAATGACAAATGCAGCGTGTAGATGAGTGTGTGTGTGTGTGTGTGTGTGTTTGGCATTGCTCTCGTGTCCTCAGTTTAAATGTGAAATTCAGCACATGCATATTTCAGCACTCAGCAAACTTATGGGGGTCAATCCAGACACGGCGGTCCAGATGGGTTTGGATCACACACACACACACACACATACAGTATATTTACAGCAAGAGAGACAATAACGTCTCTCAACGCTGTCACACAACACAAGCCAGATGCTGATTTATTTTTATTTATGTCTGGATTCTCTCTGCCACACAAACACAATGTGGAAACG
>NW_015619322.1:0-1300 GCF_001515605.1 Sinocyclocheilus anshuiensis
AGGATTAAATTGAGGACTGTCGAACCACAGAGCTGCTGTGGTGACAAACCCTTCCCACATCTCCCTGATCACTCTTCTGTCCACTCACACAAGAACAATAATAGTAATAATAATAATAATAAACTATTTTGGTTTGGCTTTTACATCAAGAACAGAAAAATATGGAAGCCTGTTTCCACCAAAGAAATTTGTGAGATTCATTTTAAATTATTATATATATATTTTTTAATGTAATTAAATAAAATGTTTTAAAATAAGAAATAATCACATTGTGGTATGTATAAAGTTGGAATTGTGAGATTAAAAGTCACAAGTTGCAATTATTTTTTTCCTGTTAGAACTAAATTGAAATGGAAGTAGCAACAGATCTTTTATCCCATATTGTGACGTACATCCAAGTGTAACAAATTATTTAAAAAAATAAAAAAATAAGTGGGGACTTGGGGACTAAAGGACTGAAGAAGTTTGACATCACCAGAGAGAAGTATGTTCTCAGTTATGTTGTCAGTTATGGCATTTTGATTAACTGGCCAAAGGTAAAAAAAAGCATAAACATGGATGAACTGTTCACAATAAGATCTAAATCATGCATTTAGAAAGTAGACCGTATGAATTTTCTTTTCATGCTGACTTTAAATCCTCAGTGTAATCTGCAAACAAATCATATTAAAACTTTTCTCAGAACTACCTAGAATTTTCTGAAAAAATTTTGTAATTATTTCTAACCAACCTAACTTCAGCCCAACGTCTGACTATGCCTACTTCCCTATTAAGCAAAAAAAAAAAAACACATCAAATGAGAAATATATCTGAATATGCTGTAGTCGTGAAACTAAAAATTCATGAATGCCCTACTACATTGTAAGATTCAGATGGAGTATTCAAATACCTTATCTTCATTTTGAACAGTAGGTCTGTGTTGACAGTTTATAATTAAAAACAGACTTCTTTTTGTTAAATGTTTATCTTGTTTATCTATAGCTTGTGATACCTTAATTTAAAATAGATGCCACTTGCTTTGATATTTTGTTATATAATAATGACATTTATGTCTAAGTTCTCTTACTTTTTGGTCTCTTGTAGATGCATATGGAACAACTAAAAAGGATTTGAAACAGCAGGAACATGCATTGTGCGTGCTTGCATGTGTGTCTGTGATTATTTGTGTGTCTGTCTGTGTGTATTACATAAGTTTATCTCCCTCTCATCTTTGGTCCTGTGTTGTATCAGTGATGTTTGACCAATTTCTGTTCTTCTATACACACACCGAGAGAGAGAGAGAGAGAGAGAGAGAGAGAGA
>NW_015619323.1:0-1315 GCF_001515605.1 Sinocyclocheilus anshuiensis
TAATTGTCAATCATCTTTGACGATAGTGGTCCTGACAGAAGTGTATTTTCTAGACCTTTGCTTTGAATATTATTCTGGACCATAGAGGGCCTTAGAGTCAAAAAAGTTGAGAACCAATGCTCTAATATCACTTTTACATTAAATAAAGCGTTTTATTTCTTTAAAAGGTTGATAAACATTGTATTTTATTGTTTAACTATACACATTTATATGATAAGCTGCATTTTATATTTTTTCCCTCTCGTTCACAACCCTGTATAAAAGACTTGTGACCCCTTTTTGCATTGCGTGCCATCAGTTGAGAATGTAATGTTGTTTTCTCACCATATTTCTGTTATTTATACTTCTCTTTTTTCTATACTTCTCTTCAATATCCCTCTTTGTTTGTTTCATTGGGTCATTTATCACCCCCAATTCACCACCTGATTAGTTTCATAACAACAATCACTGTTGACAACTGTAGCTTGCAAAATCCAGGTCAGTGTGTGCCTTATTTTCACCTCGGTCACAAACACACACTCTTTCTCTCTATCGCTCAGAAGAACTCATTTCCCAGATTTGGCAGACAAGTATGCCCAGTTAGTTCCAGTATAGGTTGACTGGGTAAGAACATAGAACAGCCCTTGTTTCCTCTCAAAAACTTTTTCGGCATACTTAACATCAAACATGTGCAGGAAAATGTACCATGTTAAATCAATGTTAAAATGTTTTAATATACTAGTGAAAATGTTTACCCATTTACATACTCCATAACAAAATCAATTAATATTAGCACATTTCTTTTGGAAAACATCTAAATAAAACATCTTTTGGTATCCACATATGTATTTGTTTAGTTTGCAGGGGACTTGGCTTGGAGAAAATACGGAATTATTAAAAACTGAAAACTGGACCAGCTGTTAATTTAATATTTGGTAGCACAGCCACTGGAGAGTTCCAAAGCCTCTAATGGCATTCAATGTTTTACTCAAACTGCTGTTTTCAGACTTCTCCAGTGGTATTCAGTATAAATTAGTTCTGGACACACCGCTTTCAACTCAGTGTTTTGTTTTCAACCATTCCTGTGTGTTTTGTGAAGTGTTCTATCTAGATCACTGACCCATGATGTACGACCGAGACATAGCGGTCTCCAAAATGTTTGTAACTCAAGATGTCATGCACAGATTCAAAGCAGCAAGTTTGGCCACGCCTGTATGCTGTTTTTACTAATGTTTAAGTAATGAGCAGAAACTCTGAGTCAGATAGAGTGGAGGAAGTTTACCTCATTCTACGTTGACTAACACAGGTGGGTGTTTGGTAATCTTCAGCCACACAC
>NW_015619324.1:0-1316 GCF_001515605.1 Sinocyclocheilus anshuiensis
ACTGTCCTCTATCTGTGTGCCAAATTTCATAACTTTCCCGCAAGCGGTTCTATTGGCTCCCAGAGTGGAAGCAGAAGAATAATAATTAGAATGCCAATGGATATAATAAGTGCATACACACCTTCTGCGCTTGGCCCCTAATAATAATAATAATATGAACGCTAACAGATACAATAGGTGCCTTCTGTGCTTGGCCCCTAATAAAAACACATCCCACACATAAACATTACGTAAAAGAATACATTTTTAACTATATTTAATTATTTTTTCAATATTTTCACCACTTAATGAAATATTTACAAGTATTTATAAATGGTAGCATAATTAAGTTAAAAACATTCTTGAGAAATGTTTTTGTGAATACAAAAAAAAAATCTTAACTTTGTTCTTAAGTTAGAAAATAAGAAAATAGCAGTTAAGAAGAATTTTATTAAGAATTTTTTTGTGAATCTGGCATCTGGACTTTTGTTCCAAATTTCTAGTGATCTCCCCACATAGTTACAAAAAAAGGCCTAACTTAAGATTGTTCTATAGACCGGATTTAAGAAGAATTAGAATTTCTGAAAAGCATGTTCTGAAAAATCATAGTAAATAACCTCCAAATTGTCTTAAATCCCCCAAGTTAAGATGTTGAATTAATTTATTGGGTAGTTTCAAATATTAAGCATTACAGAAACACAAGCTATGTATGATACATATTACTATTACTAGGGATAGAGTACTCTGAAGTGACAAAAACTGAATGATAATTTAAACATTGATCTGTCATGATTATGCATGTCTTAATTTGAAATTCAGGAACAACTTTACAAAAACAGCTCAAATAAGGACCTTTTTTTAATTTTATAATCACAACCTAATTTCCAGCAGCATTCAGCACACATAAGAGTGCCAAAAAACACACACAAAAAACTAGTAAATATCTGAGAATGTCAAGTGCAATTCTTGAAATATTCTTAAGAATCTTCTTAACTTTTTTCTTTCGTGAATCCAGCCCCAACTCTCTGTGGAGGGTCGTATTTGTTCTCTTCCCTAACTTCTGAGAATGACAGATTCGATAAAAGCTAACAGAGAACATTCAGTTAACACGCAACTGAAAGAAGTGTGGTAACGCCAATACTCAGCATGTCTATCCCTCTTGCTTCCTCCTCCTCTTCATCCCTGTCTTCTCTCCTTTCGCTTTCTCTCCCTGTTTGGGTCCCATGGGACACAGTTCAAGTTCTTTAACACATTGTGTCTGCACGCTGTTTACATTAGATGCAGTTGAGTGGCTAAAGCTAGCGGAGTAACAGGCCTGTCAGCTTGATTTATGAGCA
>NW_015619325.1:0-1315 GCF_001515605.1 Sinocyclocheilus anshuiensis
AAAATATCGTGATATGAATTTTAGCTCATATCGCCCACCCCTAGTATCTAATAAGTCTGTATTTTTATTTGTCTCTCCTTTCAGAGCTCTCTGATGCAGCTAAAGCAGACCTGCGTGAGTTTGAGGAGAGGGAACGTCAGAGGAAGCAGGGCCGTTTTGGAGGACGAGGGAGAGAAGCAGATGGAGGGAGGGGAGGAATGGCAGGTAGAGGTGGGGTCAGGGGAAGGGGAGGAGCAGGAGGACGAGGAGCCGGTGGAAGAGGCGATTTCCCTCTATTTGGAATGGGTGGTTTCCGTGGCGATGGAGTTGGAAGTCGAGGGAGAATAAATGAGCAAAGGCCTCCGCTGATGCAAGTGAACTTAGGAATGCAGGTAAGAGATTGACGGTCTGAAGTGACACACACAATACTAATGCTCCTACTTAACCTGTTCTAATAACACTAATAAAATTGTGTGATAAGACAGCATTAATTAAATATTAGAGATGCACCAATTATATGACCACCAGTTGTTATCAGCCAAGTTCACTGCAAAAGGCCAGCACTGTTGTCATTTTAAAATAAAACATTGCAGTCTGTAATTTAAGAAACAGTCTCCTCACAACTAAACTTTATGAAAGTATTAGCATTAGTTTCATGGTGATTACAAACATTTAAATGGGGTAAATTCAGGCCTAAAATGGTCCAGAAATAATACACAAGAGATAACAGTAGTTAGTAGTAGTAGTGATATTTCTTTCTTCAGGTAAAAGCAAATTTTATTATAATATGTTTATAATATTAGGGTGTAAACTAGAGTTCATTAACGTTATCTTTGAAAGAACTGAACGAAGACCAGGTGAACCAAATGTGTAGAACTTTGTGTTAAAACGGTTCCATGAAAATTGGACTGATTCACTTAGTTTTGACTGATTTGATAGCATTCCACTTCTAGTCACACTGTTGTTTTCTGGAACCTCGTCAGTTTGAATATCACTGAAGTATTGATTGTCAGGTTTACGCTGGTAGCTACTGTGGACTAGGCAGTGGTCCATGCTACTTCTCAAATTAAAGAACTGATAATCATTTGTCCTTCTTGCCCCTGATCCATATCTTTCCCTCATCATAGTGATGTTGTGGTTAGGGAAGTCATTTAACCCTTAAAAATTTTCCTTGATAATTCAAATGCATTACTTCTTTTTTTAGGGCTGCACGATAAATCGAATGCGATATTTAAATCTCCATCACGTGCGTGCTTTTACATGGAGCAGCATTTACTACACAGAGCCGTTGTAGCGCAGCTTGTCAGTGAACAACGGCTCTGTGTAGTAAATGCTG
>NW_015619326.1:0-1289 GCF_001515605.1 Sinocyclocheilus anshuiensis
CATCTACCATGCGGATTCTCTTTGTTAGTCTGTTTAGCATTAGTGTTCATTAATTATTTAACACAACAAGTGGTAGTCTCAGGTAGATCAGGCATTGATAAATAATTAAAGCTGTGAATGAGGTGTGTGTGAGAGAGAGAGAGACACAGTGCGGATGAATCACCCACCCAGCTGGATCCAGCGGGAACATTCATTGAGAGACGCAGGGTAATTTATGAAGGTAATCAGTGTGAAAAATCTCAGCATGAACCACAGGAGTAACTTGACTGTCCTCTTAACAAAATAGAGATTTATCCGTTATTAACCATCCAGAACACGCTATCAACTGCATAGCAACACCCTGACAACCATCCAGAACACCCTAAATATAACATCACCCTGACAACAATCCAGCACACCTGAGCAACCCCATAGCAACACCCTGACAACCACCTAGAACACCCTAGATATAAAATCACCCTAACAACAATCCAGAATACCTGAGAAACCGCATAGCAGCACCCTGACAACCATTCAGCACAACCTAGCAATCACGTAGCAACTCCATGAGAACCACCCTGAACACCCTAGCAACTGCATAGCAATGGCCTGACAACCACCTAGAACACCCTAGCAACCACATAGGAACACCCTAACTACCATTCCCAAAGCAAGATTGCCAGTTCAACCACAATTCATATTTTCGTTAGAAAATGAAAAGACATAGTTGAATATGATGCGCTCATCGTCTCACGCTCTCTCTGTGTGTTCGCATTATGGGATATAAACATAACTGTAGTCTAGGAGGTGTATGTTTGTACTGAAGATCTGCACTGGATAAATTTTTCACCAGCGTGCCTATGCAGACTTCACTATCAGCTCTGTCTACTGCTGCATCCACCCACCACTTCCTGCGGGGGCAGTCTTGCCACGCACGTGTGTGTGTGTGAGGAGCTGACAAAAAATGGTACTGATTTGTAAGCATTCTTGGTGGGTAAGATGTGTGATCTGATGCACACAAGTGTGTTCAGTGGGGATGTGCACAGGATATCATTGACAGATGCGTGTGGCATGTGTAGGTGGGACATGGAGGTCATGAACCATGAGTGTGGTGTGAAATCTCAGGAGAGCAGATTAATCTTATTTTGCGTCTGTAGAAGTGCCGTCAAAATCGCAAACGGTGGTTCTTATTTCTGAACACTATTACATGTGCATTGCACTGAAATAAATTTTAAAATTCACTTAAATATTAAACATTAAAAGTAATATACAGTATATATATATATATATATATATATATATATACACAT
>NW_015619327.1:0-1314 GCF_001515605.1 Sinocyclocheilus anshuiensis
AATAATGTTCTTTTTAGCAACATCATATGACCCCTTTAAATTTTTCTTTAAATTTTTCACTTTCACAATGAACGTCTCCTGTAGACCAGAGAGGTTCAGTTTCATTTCTGCATTGATTTGGTCATACTTTTCCTGTTCTGGTTACATGCTAAACTACTGAAAAAACAATAACAATAAAAACACCGTAACTTAATAAGCATAGACAAAGGCATTCATCGTTATATATTGTGCAAGCATTGCAAAACAACCAAAACATGCACATACTTTTTACTGAATACTGAAAACAAATAGGATTTTCCCAATTGTGTACATTCATACTGATATGACTGACTTCTGTTTCTGAGCACAGAAGTTTGAAATGTATTTGAGAGTGAAGTGCGTGACCATACAGCAAACGTCTCCTACAGCCGCCTCCAGGAGTGTCTACAGTGTCTTGCTCAAAGGCACAATGATGGGAAGATCTGTCTCGCAGTAAACCTCACATTTTTAGATCAGCACACCTCATTTAAAAACGTCACATGGCATTTCATGTTATGCACGCAGCAGACATTAATAAGGTTTGAGATGACCTAAGCATCTTTCTGTACGTGTTGTAACAGACAACATTTTGATTTTAAGAGATTGTTATGGTTGCCATACGTCTCTCCTTTGACATTATAGTCAGGGTTGGGAGGGTTATATTTCAAATGTATTTCACTGCAGATTACAAAATACAAGCTTTAAAAAGTAATTTGTAACACATTTAGTTAGATTACTCAAGTTTTGTAACTTAATCTAAACACTTTTGAATGCTTTGTAATACTAATAAAGTATGTAACACAAAGGGTACTCTTGGGAAAAATGACATCTACAAAACATAGGATGTTGGTTTGCCTCTGCATATAATTTTTAACAAAATGAGTGTCCCACAATATTTCTTAAAAGGGAAAAGGTGCAGACAAATCTTTAAAAATAAATTAATAAAAAAGAAATTTACTGATGCTCAAGAAAGCAGCACGATGCATTAAATTGTACTTATTTTGTCTTTCTGGGAAACATGTAAGTATTAGATTCTAAAGGGCAGTAACTAAAAAAAAAAAAAGAAATCATCCTGTTTCCTTCTTGAGCATCAGCGAATGTTTCCACCTTCTGTAATAGTTGTGTGTGAGTCCCTCAGCTGCCCTCAGTGTGAAAAGAAGCATCTCAAAATCATACAGTCATTGTTGGACAGCAGAAGGTGCTGGAAAACCTGAGAAAGTGAGGATCTGGAGGATTTTTCTGAAGAACAGCGATGCTCAGGACGAACAAGAGACTCATGAACAACCATCACAAAAC
>NW_015619328.1:0-1282 GCF_001515605.1 Sinocyclocheilus anshuiensis
CACAGCCCTTCACAGCACCGGACACAGTGTGGAAGAGCATCCTGACGGACACCGGCCTGAGTGGTGTGAATACTGATCACCACCACTGGAAACAGGAAGAGCAGGTGGGACCATATCGTTTCTACTTCACCTGGATTTTGTTAGATGGAAAGGGCAGCATAGGGACACCTGTATGAACTTCGCTCCTTGGAGCCGGGGCTTTCCTGGATGATAATACTTTTAAGGGATCGTGATACACTTTGGTTGTTCTCCACTGAAATCACCTGAGATGTTGAGTGTTGAAACACTGGCCTCCTGTGGGATTGCACTGCATTTGTTTTAATGTCTGCAGGAGGAAAGTTTCCACACGTGTGAAAAATGTCCAGATGTTCATATCTCAAGTCTGATTGGAGATTTATCAAAAAAAGCAAAGAAGTCCCTGAAGTTGACGGGTAAGAAAAATCACATTGCCTCTTTCACAGTCAGTTATGAATGTTGTGTGTGAGGATAATTCAAAACAGCGGAGCACAACCTGACATGACAGCAGGTCATTTATTTTAATTCAGTGGAAAATGTGTTTTTCGAATTTCCAGTGAAGTGAGAAAACAATTCATGTGAGGGTCTGTGGGTTGGGGGAGGGGACGGGTCAGTGCGTAGGGTGGGTGTTTTGCGGGAAGGCCGCGGCACACAATCAGGTATGACTCATGTGACTCCCACTAACAACAAAAATCAACAATAACAAAGATCATGTTGTCCTCTGACTTCATTGATCCCTGAAGGTCAACAACCCATTTGTGCAAAAACATATTATGCTCCTGTTGGGTGAAAGTAATCTGTTAGTTGCCAACAAGGAAGGGGCAGGATGTTGTTCTGTCCTCATTAGCATATAGAGAGACCTGGTGAGTGGGTGGAAACAAAAATAGGGGTGATTTTCCATGAAGTCTTAAGTAAAAGGAAATTGACACTATGGTTCTGGGAATGATCTGAAACCTTACAGAGGTGGTCGACAATTTAAAGAAACCATGCACTTTCTTAGAGAGATGATTTCCCATATGCATTCGGGACTTATTCATTAACTATGTATGAGGGAATTTCCTTTTCATTTGCACTCAAGTGTTTATTGATAACAAATGTTCTGATAATAAATGCATGTTTAGTTTGACATGAAGGGGATTTCTCTCTCTCTCTCTCTCTCTCTCTCTCTCGCTTAATGATGAGTGATGGAGGCGTCACAAATTTACATAACTAATCATTATGGCTATGAAATCTATCTATCTATCTATCTATCTATCTATCTATCTAT
>NW_015619329.1:0-1316 GCF_001515605.1 Sinocyclocheilus anshuiensis
ATTTTTTTTAAATATATATATATTTTAAATCACATTTTATTTTATTTGCATCAAATTCAAGGCACAGATGTTTGCTTACAAAACAACCATTGGCTCTGCACCCCTACTATATAACTATGCTATATAACTCTCTTGTCTAAACAGCGTAAATGACAAAATAATGACAGTGATTCAGACAACTGTTATGATTAAATACATTACAATTAACATGTATCCTGAAAATATGTTTGATTAATTCACTAAATGATCATGTATTTTGTGTACTGTCTTGTGAGTAATTAAAATCACACTGAATCATTTAAGATAGCAAACACCTGGCATTGAGCAGAGTTTATGCTGAGATAAATGATAATTTAAAAAAACAACAACGATGTACAATATCATTCAACAATGATAACAGATTTATTTGATATATTTGTGTGCTCTCTCTACATGTGGAACAAGGTACAAACAAACAAACATGTAAATATGTAAAGAATATTTTCTATTGGGTTTCAATCCCAGCAACATCTCAAATAAATTACCTGCTTTCAAAATGAAGCATAAGGATGTGCTCTACGTCACAGAAGCGCCAGGGTCAGAGAGTTTCCAGGGTGGAGTGAATGAACTTGCCCCAGTCTCCCATATAAACATACTATGGCCCTAAAAACTTTTACCTTACATTTTTTCTCTTTGTACCTTTAATTTCTTTTTCTTTTCTTTTTTGGGGGGCATTTTTGCATTTTTCTTGGATAGCAGGAAGCGAGTGGGAGAGAGTAGAGAGAGGGGTGGTGGGGTGGGATCAGGAAAGGTCCACGAGGTAGGATTCGATCTCGGGACACCGAGGTACGCTGTCAGCGCTGACTAAGATCAGGAATATTTCTGATTGGGTTTAAAGGTGCAATATGTAATATTGACAGGTAGTGGTTGAAATAGGTACTGCAGTCTAAAATATTGGAGATTTATACAGATACAGATTTATATTTCACCATTTCTTGTCACTTGATTTCTTTTAATCTCGTGTTATGTATTCCACAGCTCTATGTTTATCTTCTCTTGCTTTCTTAATGTCTTCCAGTGTTTTGGCCTTTTCAAGCTCATTTATTTCCTTCAGTTTCTCAATCAAAAAATCTAAGTGCTGAAGTGTGATCAGAGAATCAGTATTGTGTGCGATAATCTGCAGAGTGTCCACACAGTGAAAAGCATCAAACACCAGCTTTATTTTCTTTTTCTCTAGTTTGTGCAGTTCATTGTTGAGCTTTTTGACCAAAGACTCACCATCCTTAACCTTACCATCATATTCCATCTTTAAATCTGTATTTGTATTCTTTTCCTTC
>NW_015619330.1:0-1317 GCF_001515605.1 Sinocyclocheilus anshuiensis
ACGAAAAAAAAAAACTCAAATTAAAATTCTTTTTTTTTTTTTTTCAATTATTAAAGACAAATCAAGTTTATTGTCCAAAATTGAAATCAAATCATTCCAAATAATCTCCAAATTAGCAAGGCTAGTGAGATCAGCAAAACAAATGCAGATGCATTAGACAAGCCCATCACTGCATTTTCTACAGACGTTGCTTATCCCTCCCATGTGAAATGACGATAAACAGACATCCGTTGGGCAGTAAATGTCCTTAAAATGTATCCTGTCCAAATAGAGCTTTAAGCAAGCATTACTCCCTCATATTCAAAAAGTGTGTGTTTTCCTAAAGCATAACACTGAGATAGCATTGCTTTCATTTTAATGTAGAAAATGAATTTAGAAAATTTATTTAAAAGACGTTTACTGCTGGTAAACAATATGAATCCCGATTCAGTTAGTGTAAACGCTTGTATTTGTGCATAAAAATCTCTAATAAACATTGTGTTATGGGAAGGTGACTTCTGCAGGTCCTTTCCCCATAACCTTTCCTACTTTGAACCAAGGTGACCTAGGAAGAGAAATAAAATAATGTGACATAAAACAGGGATCAGGCCACAGGCAAAATAACGTGTCGCACTCCTACAAGAAAATGATCAAGTGCAAAGTCACACACAAATCATGGTTTTACCATGGCGAAGAGGGGGAGGGAATAAAATGTTTTTATCTACAGTAGGTCATGGGGTCGGTCTGTCCGAGAAATAGCAAAACCACAGTCTGTGAGTGTATGCATACGTAATCAAGCACCTTAATTGCCTGTGGGGGGAGCGGATACTATAGAGCACAAATCTTACAAAACTTGTCGTGACAATATAATTAATCACAGCAGGAGTTTTAATAAATGCCCCGCACCGACGGCTGAACGGCCTACTGGGAGCTTATGTATTACATTTTAATTTGATTTCAACATATAATCATACTACAGCTTATAAACTAACCCCTTTCACAAAGCCACATTTCCAGCTTTGGGTCAGGTCACTTAATAGAGCTGCAGAAAGGTTTCCTATACATCAGAAGTCTCTGTTTTTTGCATTCTATTATGTTATTTGTGTTTTAACATCAAGAAAATGTGCCATTTCCAGCTCATGAATTGCATATTAAAAGCAGGATATTTCATACCTAATGGCTTCCATTAGGAACTGGCCGTTCGGTTGAGCTCAAAAATGAATCATGAGCGTGTGAATGAAGCATCAGTCATTTAGGTCTGCGAGTAAAAGCCAACATAGTTCAATAAGGGAATCATTATGCAAAAGAATGGAGCAAAGCAACACACACACACACACA
>NW_015619331.1:0-1315 GCF_001515605.1 Sinocyclocheilus anshuiensis
CCAGTCTTCAGTGTCACATGATCCTTCAGAAACCATTCTAATATGTTGATTTGCTGCCCAAGAATCAATGTTGAAATATTTTTGTGGAAGCTGTCATACTGTATTTTTTTCAGGATGCTTTGATGCATAGCAGATTCAAAAGAACAGCATTTATTTCAAATGCAAATATTCTGTAACAACATAAAAGTCTTTACTGACACTTTAGAGCAATTTAATGCATCCTTGCTGAATTTCTTTAAAAAAAAAATATTTATGATAATGCATTTATTCATTTATAAAGTGTGCTTAATATACAACAGTAGTAGACCAACATTTTAAACAATATTCCCACTTTTCCATTTATTTGCTCCTGTGTTATCAAAAGACCAAATCTGAAAATAAATTTGCAACAATTTCAACTGCAAAAGTTTACTTTCCAGATATATTAGCATAATTTGTCAGGCACCCACTGACTTGCAATATTTTCCAAATGTTAATTTAAAAACTGCAATTTATGCACATGACAATGCATTCATAAAGAAACTCAACTCAATCTTGCATGTAAATGAACATCATGCATACTCATCGTAAATATGCATTTTTCATAACCTTATATGATAATCAGAACACAATGAATATTAAACACTTTAAGTGGCAGCAGTTATTAGTGGTCATGATTTCACACGTTTAAAAGGAAGTTTCCCCGAAACCAGAAAACCCTTTCGCTCCTGCACAGCAGAGGAAACGAGAGCCGCATGTCGCTGCTAATAAACCCAGCATGATTCTTCTCATGAGAAACTCAAAGCGCTGCAGCAGACGCGTCTAACCAGACCAAAGCCATCTCTCAGGTTCAGATGTGCAGTAACTGCTGCCAGCAGCCCAATACTGATGCTCTGAAGATGAGAAAGTTTTATCTGAGGCTGTAAACTCATGGTTAACGTACCTTTCTTCTGATGTCTGTGAACTGCGAGAAGAGCAGCGACAGATAGAAGGACAGCTCCAGTATGTAGTAGTAATGCAAATCCACGGTTAACGGCTATAAAAGTCAGACACAATGGAGTCAGCAACACAAAACCACGCATACAGCAGCCCTAATGAGTATTTTGAGCAGGGATTCCCAAACTTTTTTGGCAGCCGAACTCCTCTGACCTATTTATAAGTTTAAGTTAAGTTTGCAAAGAAACAAATCCATCATTAAGGTGTTTTAAATTTAAACTGTCACTTCTGGCCAAAATACGACTCCATAATCCATAATAACGCTTCCTCTGTGAAAAAATTCCATCCCCTGTTGTCCTCTCACATCAAACTCCACAGAAGTATTTGTTAAGAACTGTTT
>NW_015619332.1:0-1317 GCF_001515605.1 Sinocyclocheilus anshuiensis
CAATGAGCCTTAAGCACACTTAGTGGGCCGTATCCAGAGTGTGACAGAGCTTACGTGGCCGCCGTGGTTTAACCAGGATGATCACTATACTACGATTAGAGACGATGTGTGAGCATGGGATTGTCATTGTAGAGCTAAGACAACTAATCAGTCTATTTACAACATATAATTAGAGGGATAGTTCACGCAAAAATAAAAATTCTGTCATCATTAACTCATCATCATGTTGTTCTAACCAGATTATCACACAACATCAGAATCATCATGGACTTTTTGTGTTTTTTTGTTAGATTTATTGACAGAATTATTCATAAGTTACTCTAAACATTTTTATGTCACTTTATGGCAGATCCCTCTTTTATTAAAGACACAACCCACCCAAAAAATGAAAATCCTGCCATAATCCATGTCGTTCCAATCCTGTATGACTTACTTTCTTCAACAGAACACACAAACTACAAAAGGATATTCTGAATGATGTTTCAACTGTTTTTGTCCATATAATGAAAGTCAGTGGGGTCCAAAACAACTCTGTACCACCTTTCTTTTGTGTTACACAGAAGAAAGAAAATCATAGAGATTTGCAATGACATGAGCTCGAGTAAATTAGGAAAGGATTTTCATTTCTGGGTGAACCATCTCTTTAATAAAAGAAGAATTTGCCACTGACAAAGTGACTTATTGAGAATAACTGATTCTGTCAACAAATCTGAGAAAAAAAACAGAGGCGACTACAAAAACAGGTGATGATTCTGATGCTATCCGATAATATGGTTGCTTTGAACAAGGATGGGTCCAAAGCTGAGAACGCATCTGTACAGTTGCGAGCAAGAGGCAAAGTCATTTTGTGTATTATTGCTTGTTTATTTCAAGGCCGAGAAAAGGAATTAAAGAGAGAACGAGTCATCAATCACAACACTTTCACGTTTTTCCACCATAAAATTTTTCAATTATTGAGCCATTTCACTATATTCCAGAGAAGGGACCTTTGTCATTATAGCAATTGCTTTTTTTTTTACCCCCTCTCGGGTTGTGTCTTTCTCCCTCGTTCCTGCCTTTCCCATCTTCCGAGCTTTCCAAAAACACAACTTTATTATAGTCGCTGTCAATAGAGTAATAATAAAGAGTGTGCTCGTAGCTGAGGCCGGCGTAATACACTTTTAACAAGAGCGCCGCAGATGCGTGGCCAGTGAATATTGAGTTTTAAAACTCTTCAGATCATGATTTGTGGCCCTGTCAGGGTGAGTATTTGTCAGTGTCGGGGCGGTACGAGCTCGTGTTGACAGTTTGCTGGTAAGTTTGGAGTCTAGAAGGCTA
>NW_015619333.1:0-1317 GCF_001515605.1 Sinocyclocheilus anshuiensis
AATCGCGATCTCAATTCCATTTCGATTTATCGTGCAGCCCTAGTTTTTAGTTTTAAGAAAAACACTCAGGAAGAAAAAAAAATTAAAAGCTTTTTTTCCCACCTAAATATTATATTATTTTGAAAAATGCAAAGTAACGGTACCTTCCATTTGCTGTTGAGGAGAAACAGTTCCTTTGTGGTTTTTGGTTCCTATGGGCATTTCAATAGATTTTTCCCAGGATATCAACAGGGTTCTGGTTTGATTGCTGTTGGAACAGCGGATCGTTTTAGCAGGTGATAAATGGAGCTAATAGGATAAGATGGCATCAGGGAGATTATTGCCACTTGCTCGACTCATCTCCCTTATGGCTAATCCCTATTTTCTGCACCCTGTAGCAAACAGATTGGAACGGATCCGGCGAGTGTGACCTTTAATCAGGGAAGATTCTGCTCTGGGTTTGTCTGTAGGTTACACCGGATTGTTTTGAGTATTTCTATTAAAGAGGTCTCTGAATGAGTCGCAAGGATTCGGTCATTTAACAGACCTGAGCTGTTTATCACGCATTGTGAGAATCCCTGCTGTTTTCTAATGTGTTGTGATCTGCTGGACGCTTCGTCAGTAATTCTAGTGCAGGTGTATGAAACGCAAACAGAAGAACTCTCTCGTCTAAATAAAGAATAACTAATGTGCACCTCAGATGGCTCTTTATTCAAGAATCTGATAGTCTTGTGCAACGTGTAAAGGTTAGTGTTCAGTTTAATATAAAACCTGAACGTCTTTTCATTTAGAAAAACTGTTTTATGTATGTCTTGTGCATGGGTGTTCATTATCTCAAATGTTTGGCAAGAATCTTTTTAATGCAGGCTTTCACAATAGCCATATTGAGCAGACTGTGCAAAATATCGAATCCCACAATGCAATGCACTCCATATGACCTTCCTTTTGCAGTGTGACAAATGAACTGGCGATATCAGCTGTGATTTCTTCCTTCTGAGAACATCTCCTTTTTTTTACTCTGGCAGGAAAAATAGATAGAAATACATAAACATTTTTATTTCCCATATAATAACCACAACTCGCTGGATTAAGTATGCAGTGTGATAAGGTTACGTGACAACAGTATACTACTCTACAGTATGTCATTAGTTTCACAATGCTTGTATTTTTTGCATTTAATGTTTTAATTTTAACAGTAAGCCTCTGTAGTGTAACATTTAAAAGGAATTGTTACATTTACATTTTAAAAGATTAATTAGTGTATTATGCCTTCGTTTGATTACCACCATTTTTGATAATAAATTTGTAATAAGTTATAAATCCAGAAAAAAATCATAG
>NW_015619334.1:0-1315 GCF_001515605.1 Sinocyclocheilus anshuiensis
TCTGTTTAAAAATTCATCATCAGCCTACTGTCTACAGAGGAAACACACTCACTCGCTCTCAATCTTCTGCTTTCTCGCTGTCTCTTCTTCATGTACACATACACACGCACACGTAGAGCGTATATGTAGAGGGGTCATAACTGATAAGCTGTTCTATCCATTTAAAAATTCATTGTTTTTGCTCGCCCTCCAGCTCGTTAAGTTATTTTAACTGTGGATATTGTATTATGTGCTCTGGTGCGGCCCCCCTTTATATTAAAACATAAATCACGGGATAATCAATCAGTAAATGACAATGCGGAGGTAAATCGCTGCTATCATTGGTCCCACACAGAATATCATTAATATGACTCTTATCAGAGATGAAACAGCCAAACACACTCAAAACGACTCCACATGGCACACGATCCATTTTTTAAAGGGACCTCATCCTAACCATACATTTTCAACCCTTTTCATGTTAAGCTTCAAATACATACTTAGGAGCTGTTCACACAAGACATGTTCTTGATTTCAAGAAGGTAGGCGTCTCAAGATGTGTTTATTTAAGTTGAACTCATTTTAACTTGGACACGCCTTAAAAATGCGGCGTAAAATGCTGAAAAAACATGTTGAAATGGTAAAGGATATTTATGTAATACATGTTTCCATAGAAAAAAAAAATAGCGCAGCTATTAGGGCTAGGTATTGATACAGATTTCCTGATTTTATCTGCTTCTGATTCACAGCTTTCAATTCAAATATAAACTATTTTCACATATACATATTTCAATTATAATAGCTGTGTTGCTTACGTATGAAACAAACTTTTAACTTGGTAAAATACAAAAACATTATATATATATATATATATATATAATGCTTTTGGTTGCTTGTTATATTTGGTTGTGGTTCATTTTTATATTTATTAAACAAATAACAATATGAATATAACTGTTATTTTTTTATACTTATTTTTTTTTTTATACTATAATTTATCCTTTTCCATTATCCTCTTCCATTTCCATTTCTTTATCCTCTTCCATTTTTTTTATACTAAAATTATATATAATTAAGGACTCTTTTTAAATGATTCATTAAAACTACCGGCTCATAAGACTCAATTATAATGTCCCTTTTGCTTACGTACGAAACAAATTCAGGGAACCTTTTAATTTTGTACATTACAACAATTTCCTATACATGTTATTATAGCCTATATATAATTTCTTATTATTAATGTCTTATATTTAAATCATAAAATTACACGTATTTCAGGAGTCTCTTTGAATGATTCATTAAAGGGGTCATATGATGTTGCTAAAAAGAACATTAT
>NW_015619335.1:0-1316 GCF_001515605.1 Sinocyclocheilus anshuiensis
CACACACTCAAACACCATGTAATTTGCCCTCCAGGGACACTCATTTTTGTATTTCTGCCTGTGTATTTCAGATGAAGTGTGCAAGTGCATATCCTCTTTAAGTTTATTTTGGGTGTTTCCTTGTGATACAAGTAATATTATTTTCCCTTCATTCCTTTTCTTATGCCTGCATGAATAATAATACCGTGTGACACAAAACCATGTAAGATTCTTGATTAGAAGTTTTTGAGAAGGTCATGGATATATGAAACATGGATTCCATACACACTTTCAGTGTATGTATTAGCTATATGCTCATTGCTTTGATCCTAACCTCAGGCCGGTGTAAATCTACAGTGCTCTCCCAGACACACAGACAGACTAAAAGATCAAAGCTTCTGATTCAGCACAGTCTAATACAGGACAAAGAGAGCTAGTCATAAACCAAAAATACATTTTAAGGAATACAGGGATTTGGAACCATGAACATGTACTGTATGATAATAATTGCCATGTCCAGTGTCCTGTTTTATGTTTAAGGTCTCTATTATAAAGTCAAATTCAAACACATCGAATTTATAAACCTATATCTTGAAATGTAGAAAGAAAACCAAAGTAATGGGTTTGATTCTTAGGGAAAGTAACGCAAAGACTGAGTTAAGCAAGTTGCTTCGGTTAACGTCATTTGCCAAATGCATAGATGAAATAAAAAGATTATAAAAATACAGAAAAAAAGTAATCATAATATGATATTGGTGAAAATAAAATTATTTTCTCTTCTGCATTGTGGCTTGTACTCATAGCCAAATGGATAATGCAAATTGTATCTGACGTAACATTATCTAAGCATTTGTTTAGTTTATTATTTATTTATCTTTTAAGATTTAAAGTATAAAGAATGTATAATTCTCTGTAACTGTTCACTATTTCTTCTTTTTTTTTTCCCCCACCATTTTTAATCGCCTCCCTGCCTTCACTAGCTCAATTTAAATAATCCTGTGGTGTGACAAATTAATTTTTAAAAGTACAAATATTTCATGTAGGTTCTCAATTAACACGAGGACATAAACACTGCATGCATAATTAAAAATGAATTAGAAAAACACTGTTTAAAATTGTTTAAAACAGATCACGTCACACTGCAGGACAACTTTCCATTATTCCATATATGTGCATTCCTTTTTTAACATGGAAATTTTGCACTTATTAAACATTATATTTCCTTTGAGTATTCTATACTGCTTTAGATGATCTGTTAATATTGCATGTTTCCTTCAGCAAAAATCAGTACAATCTAGATCAGGGGTGGCGAACTCCGGTCCTGGAGAGCCGCAGTC
>NW_015619336.1:0-1316 GCF_001515605.1 Sinocyclocheilus anshuiensis
TTTGGCTGCTTTGGTTGATCTCATGTCCATTGGGACATTGCTTGCATACTCTCTGGTGGCCGTGTGTGTTCTCATCCTCAGGTAGGTTAAACCCAACATCACAAACACTGCTACTATCAACTGCCTAAATTGTTTAGAGAGGCCATATTGTACACATTTTTCCTAATTTAGTATGCATAATTCATAATTTAGTATAATACAACCATTTCCATTTAAAAACTGTTTATGTAACTCCTTTATGTAAATTACCTTTATGTTTGGCCAATTTTTTTGTACACTACTGGTCAAATGTTTTAAGTCTGTAAGAAGTCTCTCTCAACAAGACTGCATTTATTTGATCAAAAAAACACTAAAATGGTATTATTGTTAAATATTATTACAATATATTATTATTTAAAATAACTGATTTGTATTTAAATATATTTCAAAACGTAGTTTATTGGTGCTCCAGAAACATTTCTTATTATTACCAATTTTGAAAACGGCTGTGCTGCTTAATATTTTTGTAGTAACCATGATACTTTTTTCCCCCCTGGTATTCTTTGATGATTAAAAAATTTAAAAGAATAGCATTTAATAGAAATTATTTATTTGAAATAATAAATTGATAAATTTAATGCATTCTTGCTGAATAAAAGTATTAAAAAATATCTTATGGACCCTAAACTTTTCACTTTTGCGTTATGTAAAATGATTAACAACAATGCATGTTGTGGGTTTGCTGTTGGGTCATTTATGTACTTGGTTTGACTCAGCGGATCTTTTTGTCTGTAGATATCAGCCAGGCACCCTGAGCCCTTCCAGTCAGACTGAGAAACTGGTGGAACTGGTCGGTGGGGAGAAGGTGGCTGTATGTGGAGATAGCGGAGATGAATATGGCATAGACCTGGATGACAATCCCCGCAAAGAGAAATTCTCCCCGAAACTCCTCCTGGTTCCTTCCAAGGACTCGCCGACTGAAATGTCAGGAACTATTGTCTACGTCACAACCGCTGTTATCTGTGAGTGAAGATGTGCTTCATTGTCACTGCTTGATGAATGATAGCCATTAAAGGGACAGCTAATCAAAAAATAAAAATGAAAATTGTGTGAACTATAAAAGTGTGAGTTAGGGATTTTATCTATATTATAAACAAACAAAAATCATAAAATTACTGGTTCAGCAAGGATGCATTAATTGTCATTTAAAAATCTTTTGAACTTTCTAGTTATCAAAGAATCCTGGACAAAATGTATCACAAAAATATTAAGCAATAAATATGTTTTTGATAATATTTGTAACGGGGCTGACGAGACGTGAGACGTGTGGATCCATC
>NW_015619337.1:0-1318 GCF_001515605.1 Sinocyclocheilus anshuiensis
CAAAAAAAAAAAAAAAAGTTTATTTATTATTGTTAACCCAACTTTATTTTGATAGTTAAATGTAATATTTATAAGAAATCTCAGAATACGTTTTGAGAGCTTTTTTCAATTTTAGCTATAATAATAATAATAATAATAAAAATAAAAAAAAATCACAAACGCCCCATAAACTTTATTATTAACAATAAACTCAATGTTTATTATATTCAGGGGACACAAAACACAAATAAAGCTGGCTACCATAAATAAGAATGTAATTTAAATACTAAATAAATAAATCGCGTCGGCGCGGCACGTCATTGGTCCGCGCGTACGCCCCGCCCCCCGGAGGCTCTTTCGCTGCGCCCTGGACACCGTTGCTAAGGAATCCCGAGTACGCGCGAGTGGGTCGGAGGCGCGCAGCTCGAGCGCTGCTCTCAGTGCTCAGACATGGCGGCGGACCTGAACCCGGAGTGGCTGTCTTGCCTGCCTTCCTCGTGGAGTTACGGCGTGAGCCGGGACGGACGCGTCTTCTTTATCAAGTAAATATCAGCGGGATGGAAAGTTGGGGCTCGGTTCGACTCGAATGCCTCTCGTCGGTTGTTTTTTCACCTTCTCTCCCCCCTTTTTTTCTCACCCAACAGTGAAGAAGGGAAGAGCACAACCTGGCTGCATCCAGTCACGGGAGAAGCCGTCATTACAGGGCACAGAAAAACTCCAGGTAAGAGGCTTTCAACCGCTTTTCCGTTGGAGAAAAATCACCGCATGAGGAGATATGCAATCAGTGCAGCTGCAGACCCGCAGCTGTGGCAGAACGCGACGCGCGCAATGTCAGTGCGTTTGCGTTGCGTTGCGTTGCATGCAGCACACTTGCACTGTACGGCTGCATGGTCATGTGTGGCTTTTGATTGACAGCTGTCATTGCTATTTTCCACTCGTTGGATCGTTTGACAGCTTGCATGCTTTGTATTGCTCAAAAACTTCTTGAATGCCTAAAATCCAGTTTTATTTGCGTTATGAAAGCATTAGCAGTTTCCTGTCACCCTTAAGCGACAAAACAAGCTGAATGGTCCACAGTTATATGTTGATCTGCAGTATAGAGATGCGAGCAGTGCTTGTGGGTATTGAACAGCACTGCAGATCACAGGCACGATGAGAGATGTGCTGCCCGCTGCAGCCAGTCACTCTAGAAAGATGCTTTTTGCATGCAAAACTCATTGTCCTTGTGTCTTCTCTTTTAGATTTACCCACTGGATGGGAAGAAGGATATACGTTTGAAGGAGCCCGTTGCTTTATCAAGTGAGTTGGAGGTTCGGCTCCTGGCGGAAGGAGGATATTT
>NW_015619338.1:0-1318 GCF_001515605.1 Sinocyclocheilus anshuiensis
GCGTTCTGTTGTATAAAGCCATGCTCTGCTTATCTCCCCAGGGCATGTTTGTTCTCGGGTTACCCTACGCCATTCTCCACGGAGGATACCTCGGACTGTTCCTCATTATATTCGCCGCGGTCGTGTGCTGCTACACGGGGAAAATCCTCATCGCTTGCCTCTACGAAGAAAACGAAGATGGCCAGTTGGTACGAGTGAGAGACTCGTATGTGGATATTGCCAATGCGTGCTGCGCGCCGCGCTTCCCCTCACTGGGAGGCCATGTCGTCAACGTAGCCCAAATCATTGAGTTGGTGATGACCTGCATTTTATACGTCGTGGTGAGCGGAAACCTGATGTACAACAGCTTCCCCAACCTCCCCATGTCCCAGAGGTCTTGGGCCATCATCGCCACCGCCGCTCTTCTGCCTTGCGCCTTCCTCAAGAACCTCAAAGCCGTGTCCAGGTTCAGCTTGCTCTGCACCATCGCGCACTTCATCATCAACGTCCTAGTGATCGCATACTGTCTGTCCAGGGCGCGAGACTGGGCCTGGGACAAGGTGAAGTTCTACATCGACGTCAAGAAGTTCCCCATCTCCATCGGCATCATCGTCTTCAGCTACACCTCGCAGATCTTCCTGCCCTCGCTGGAGGGGAACATGCAGAAGCCCAGCGAGTTCCACTGCATGATGAACTGGACTCACATCGCTGCCTGCATCCTCAAAGGCCTGTTCGCCTTGGTGGCTTATTTGACGTGGGCCGACGAAACCAAGGAGGTGATCACCGACAACCTACCATCCAGCATCAGAGCCATTGTTAACATCTTCTTGGTGTCCAAGGCGCTGCTTTCGTACCCGCTGCCGTTCTTCGCCGCCGTGGAGGTCCTGGAAAAGACTTTCTTCCAAGAAGGAGGGCGTGCGTTTTTCCCGGATTGCTACGGGGGCGACGGGCGTCTCAAATCGTGGGGGCTTTCGCTCCGCTGTGCACTAGTTGTGTTCACTATGCTCATGGCTATTTATGTGCCGCACTTCGCGCTCCTCATGGGTCTGACGGGAAGCCTGACGGGCGCGGGTCTGTGCTTTCTCCTCCCCAGCTTATTTCATCTCAAGTTGTTGTGGAGAAAGCTCTTGTGGCATCAGGTCTTCTTCGACGTCGCCATATTCGTGATCGGGGGTATATGCAGTATTTCCGGCTTCATCCATTCCGTCGAGGGCCTCATCGAGGCGTACAAATACAACCTGTCCGATTAGTCTGGAACACGATGAGCGGTGGTAGTTCGGTGATAAGTGTTACGCATCCCACATATTGATAACCAAACCGATAAGTTTCCCCCAGAAAA
>NW_015619339.1:0-1319 GCF_001515605.1 Sinocyclocheilus anshuiensis
TTTTTTTTAATATTACACTTTAAGAATTTTTTTTCTAATTTGTAAATTAAACAAATATTATTTGAGTATGTTTTACAAGAAAATACTATTACTATGTTTATTATTTATTTTGCTACTTAAAAATGGCTCATCTAAGTCAATGTGTTACCTGCTGTTTCTTTGTAATTGTGAAATATTGTTTCTACACCAATTTTTTCCCCAGTGTATTTAGATTTATTTAATTTTTTATTTCAGTTTTATTTGAGGTTTATTTTTTATTTGTTTCCAGTTAGACTGACACTTTTTAGTTAGTTGCCAGTGCAACATTTCTCATTTTGTTTAGTTTTTCATTCTGCATTTCTATTTCAATTTATTACAGCTTAATTTCAGTTAGCAATTTTTTAATTTTAGTTTTTCATTTTAGTGTAAGATAATACCCTGCTTTGCAAAATAAAAGGAAAAGCGCATTATTTCAAGTCTTCTGAAGTTACTTGATTGCTTTATGTGAAAAAAAACAACAAAATTCACTCAAAATTGAATTGAATGACTGGAAATGGAACTAGAACTGGAATGACATAATGGTGTGTAAATAATGACAGAATCGGAGTAAGTTAAATGGCATATAAAACAGCTGAGGGAAAAATATTATTACAGGGGGAGTGACAAATAACATAAAAATAATTAAACCGCATGTATATATTTTGTTTCTTGATTGACATTTTCACAATATCATGCATATTACTGATGGCAATTGAATTGTTCATTATATCAAATAGGTAGTGGGAATAAGTTGCTATTGCAGAAATCCTTCTGGAATGGAGTGATGGCATTATAAGATGCAGCAATTATTTCCCAGATTAGCAGACCCAAACACATTAACAACTTCATCAGATGCCTGTTGAGACAGGAGCCTGAAACTGTCCATCATTTAGTAACCTTGATTCTATCGGCTTGACAGTCTTCCTCTTATCTGCTGAGCTGAAGCAAAGCAGGCAAAGATAAGACTCGGACTACAAGGACAACTTAACCCCGCTCCTCTATCTGAGACTGAGCAACTCTTGAGTGTCTGGCCGACTGACAGCCGGAGCTTGCATCCATCACAGAGATCAACAGAGCGGATAAACACCAGAGAGCACTGAAATTTAAAAGAAGGATGGACAAGACTCTTAGCAGCACTTATTTTTTTGTGCTTTCAGATTAATTCACTATATACTTCAAAGAACACCTGGAACTGAACCTGTAGCAGATCCTATGGTGCCACATTTTATTGGTAGTTGGTCTATCCATCCATCCGTCCATCCATCCATCCGTCCGTCCGTCCGTCCATCCATCCATCCATC
>NW_015619340.1:0-1319 GCF_001515605.1 Sinocyclocheilus anshuiensis
TATTCATATAATTTATATTATAAATAAATATATTTAATATATGAACATATTTGTCTTAAATATATACATGCATGTGTGTTATACATAATAAATAAACACAAACTTTAATTTTGGATGCGATTAATCACAATTAATAATTTGACAGCACTAGTTTGCTTATTACTTAGTTTCTTTTTATTATCTGGATGCTGTATTTGTTTATTATTTGGTTTCAGTTATAATTTGATTTATTTATTTGTACGCTTTATAGGTGCACTGTAACATTGTGCCTAACATCAGCTTTTATAGTCACAATATAACCTGCCCTCAAGTGCTTTATTCCTGAAATACTCTCTTGTTAAGTTTGTTTTACACTTTATATTGTCTATTTTCTGCCTATTTAAGTTATGAGCATTGTCCCGGTTACTTTTGCCCTCATTACTCATACAGGACAGTGCATTAATAATGTCACAATTTGCATGTGGTGCAGAACAGTCACTTTACACGGAGCCATTGTTATGGTAAAATACCTTTGTCTCTGCAGTTTGTGGACTAAGTTGTCTTCACAGAGAAGCTTGTATTCTTCTCGTCATGTATCCTGTATGCGGCATACAAAAGCAAGTGCTTTTTGTAATTAGTCATTTCCTGATAATCACATAGATTACACAAACGCACTACAGGTCAGACCCAAATAATACAGTCTAAAAAGAGACCTGTGGTGTGGGACAGAGAAATTAAATGAATGTCAAAGCAAGTGTGAAAACAGCCACATTGTCAGGATGTCAACGTCAGCGCTCTCGGCTCTAGTGAAGTGAAATGTAGGTTTAGAGATTTGAAGTGCTTTTGTCCTGCTTCAAGAGCTCTGAACTGAGACATGCTGGTTTTTGACATGCCTCTCTCTCTTTCTCTCCCTCTTTTGTTCTATAAACCACTCTGTCCTTTTTCCTTCTGCCCACGCTAGTGGCTTATAGCCAAGGTAAGTGTACTTGTCCTATGACCCCTCCATTACCGATGAACTGATTCAATCTTCCCTTGTGATACATATTCATATTTCTGCGTTCATCCCTCCCTCATAACCTCATCATGTGCAGTAGTTGTAGATATATCCCATTGTAAAGTGATCTGTAATAGCTGTATTATTGAAAGATTATTACACGTTTTAACACTAAATCAAGTACATATGCAACTGAAACACACAGTTGCCTATGTAATTGAATTTTGGCTTGCCAGACAAATTTAGTTTTTCTTACAGTTATCAGTTCTGTTGCTTTGTTTGCACTATTTTTATGGTTAATATCTAGTTTTTGTATTCATGGGTTTCAGGCACGTGACTTTTTTTG
>NW_015619341.1:0-1319 GCF_001515605.1 Sinocyclocheilus anshuiensis
AGGAAGTGCCAAAGCTCAGAAAACCAGGCTAAAGTTATCAAGAGACTTATCCAAGCTCTGAAGCTGTCCAAGAACAACCAGCCGTCAAGTGATGCCACCGCTAATGCAGTTAACTGTTCTGTTGAGAAAAGTACACCTGACATGCCTGAGGGTGTGACAATTCCTGATGGGTTAGTTGGGCCGGCTAGCCTGGTGCTGCTGAAGGTTAATGGACAACCTTGCACTGCTCTGTTAGATAGTGGCTCTCAGGTGACGATCATTTTTGAACACTGGTACCTGAAGCACTTGTCTGATATCCCCATTCAGCCAGTATCTGGTCTTTCCCTGTGGGGTTTAAGTGAGTCTGGAGCTAGCTACCCTTACCGTGGCTACGTGGTAGTTGATGTGGAGTATCCAGCTGAGGTGTTAGGAACCAGTCAGACTGTAACTGTCCTATCTCTCATATGTCCTAACCCTAGGACTGAAGATAATACGTCTGTCATTGTGGGCACCAATGCGAGCCATGTTAGACGTTTGGTGAATCAATGCAAAGAGAATGGCATTGATGTCACCCGAACACTAGGTCTTCGTGTTCATGTTGAGGAAGATCCACCTGTGCTAAAGGGTGTTGTGGTCCCAGTCCAAGAGGAGGAGGCTGGCCATGTCCTATGGATGGGTCCAGGCCCCTTGGTCTTACCCCCAGATGGTGACACTCAGGTTGTGTGCAAAGTCGAGTTGAATAAACCTGTTGCTCAAGAAATCCTGATGATAGATTCCTCACCAACAGCTGCCTTACCTGCTGATGTGATTTTTCATCCCATGGTTGTGCCCAGTGGGGCATTGGATGACAACAGTTTGAGAATATTACTAAAAAATGACTCTTCAAGAGAAACTTCCATACCTGTGGGAACAGTGATTGGATGTGTGTACCACATTGATTCAGTTGCGACGATTCCCCCTAAGGAGACTGCTTCCTCTGACTTTGATGAGAGCATGATCAACTTTGGGGACTCTCCTATCTCAGAACAATGGAAGAACAGATTATGTAAGAAACTGGCTCCGAAGTTTCATGTATTCTCAATGCATGAGTGGGACGTGGGATTAGCAAGAGGAGTAGAGCACAGAATTCGTCTCTCTGATTCCCGGCCTTTCCGTCAACGATCACGCCGGCTAGCCCCTGCAGATATCGAAGATGTGAGACAGCATTTACAAGAACTGCTGCAGGCAGGGATCATAACAGAGTCGCGAAGCCCCTATGCATCCCCAATAGTTGTAGTCAGAAAGAAGACTGGGGCTATTAGGATGTGTATAGATTACCGACTGTTGAATAGCCGCACCAT
>NW_015619342.1:0-1319 GCF_001515605.1 Sinocyclocheilus anshuiensis
CGGACTGAAGCCGTTCTGATCTAGCTGCGGGGGGGGGGAGTGTGTGTCATCCAGGCGGCGCAGCAGCAGCCTCCCCCGGCCTCGCCTATCCTCAAAACAACGGCGATAACCGTCGCGAAGAGCGATTTTAATCTCACTTGATAATCTCTACATATAAACGAAGTGCAGAAATCCTGTGTGGGTCCGCCGAGGGTGTGTCGGCACGCACTGTCTGGTGTTTTTTCCTCCGTGTTTCGGGGAGAGAGACTCTTGTTGTCCCTGGCACTCGCTGGTTGTCAAGCACAAGCTTCCTCTGCGCTCTCCACCAATCCGCGCTCACGCACACGAACCCCCGCAAAACCCGCCCATGCCCGCACTGAACTGCGTGTTACTCAACAAACTGAGGCTTAATGGGGATTTGTGATTAGCAGCATTATGTGCGTATTATGCTATGTGTGTAAACTAATACTAAGCCGAGAAAGTAGCGGTTTATGGAGATGTTTTGGGTTTAAGTGATGGAATTATCATGTTCTAATTAATTGTAAATGATTACAAACAACACACAAATAAAAATAACTCAATATTCAAATACAAATAAAAATAACACAAAATTACAAATCATACACAAAAATATAAGAAAGTTACACGATTAATAACCGATATTTGATTCAAAATGTATTGCTGGTTTAAATGTTTCCACTGGGGACGATTCATTTCAGCTGACAAATCCAAAACAACAGTTGAATATTTTTGATCTTTCTGGTCCTCGAGTCCAACAGAACTCCAGCAGCTATCTGTGTGTTTTTTGCCGATTTTTAAAAAAATTGTTTTGTGATTCATAATTGTTTATTTTTACATTTCATTAAAATCCGTTACATAGGCCGTTTTTTGTTACATCGCTGTTAAATCTACATCGTGACCAAAATAGTTCAACTCCCGAATGAATGACTCTTATGAATCGGTACAGCGAGACCACTCTAGTCCGACTCTCTAAAGTATCACTCTTATGAATCGGTTCTTTTAGACTAGAGAATCAAAATGCATACAGCACGACCAGTGTAGTCCGACTCTTGAAAGTACGACTCTTTTGAACCGATTCTTTTTTTAGTGAGTCTAAAACACACAGCGGGACTAGTATAAGACTAGACGAGTCCCGAACAAATGACACTTGAGGTAGTTTTTTATAGAAACAAAATGCATAAAGAGCGACCAGTGTACAGACTCTCTAATGAATCACTCCTAAGCGCCGGTTCTTTTTAGTGAATCAAACGCATTCACAAGCTTTCAAGCTTTGAGACTTAAAGGGTTACTCCACCCCAAAATGAAAATGTTGTCATTAA
>NW_015619343.1:0-1319 GCF_001515605.1 Sinocyclocheilus anshuiensis
TACCGCCCCAGTGACAGCTTTTGTACCTTTATTTCTGAGAGTGCATGTTGTTATCTATGCAGCACTTTATTTGTAATAAATCATCTATACTAAATTGATTCTGCGTCTGTAAACATTTAGTGTTTAGCTACTGGGAATGTGTGAATTTAGCATATTTCGGCTGAGTCATAAAGAAGTGTTTTTACAGCATGAGACTAGAGCTGTCTGTCCACCGGTGGATTCTCAAAGGTGTTTTGCAAATTAAGGTTGAAGCCAGTGGCTAAAATTATCTAAAATAAAATGCTTTATGATGTTCAGACATGTGAGTCAGGGGTCTTGTGGATATTTCCAGCAGCCAGTGTGTCGTTCCCAAGAGAAGCTTCTGCTTTCAAACTGACTCATCAGAAAGATAGCAGGGTAAAAACTGGTATTTTGAGAGCTCTTGTTGCATTTATATGTTCATTTGGGTAGTGTGTTAAAAGCTGTACATTATATCACTTCTGTAGAACAATGCTCCAAGATGTTTATCCATTTCATTTGTCCATAAGACACAACATTCAACCGGTGACTCATTCTCCAATGTTCTTTAATTTGAAAAAAAAATGTAGGCTTTTACATGAACTGTAATAAATGATTACACTTGTAACTGTAAACTGTAAGCCTGTTAATTGGTTAATGGTAAGTTTAATGAAAAACTTTTATAGATCTATACCTTACATTGTCATTTCACAGTAAGATACTATTAAATGACCATTTTTGGAAGTGAAAAAGAATGTCATCTTATAATTTACAGTAAATAACCGTAAACTGATTTTCTCAGAATTCCCTGTGTGACACTTCAAATTTGATGGTATTTCGATTAAATGCTTCTTGATGGTTTTTGTTATCAGTTATGTACATTAGGGTTTTATGTTGCATGTAATGTTGTTAAATGGTTTATTTGACTTTCTTTTATTGTTGCATCTGTTACCAAGATGCTGTTTTGTATTTGGCTAGTTTTGGGCTGTTTTTTTTTCGCAGACCTGGCAACCGTGCCTTCTATATATTAGTATTTACTTCGGTTTGATGAGCTTTGATTCTTGTAGCTTTGTCTTTACCGCTACTCTATTTCAGTTTATGTTAAAGGCACAAAACAGATTTTATTAGCAGTGTGAGCTTGCCAGTTCAACTGAAAAGGACTGTTGGATTTACCAGTTTAAAATGTTTGTTTGTTTGTTTTTGTTAATTACAGTTTTAAACGGTACAATTTACAGGTTGTTTTGTAATTGTTTACATTTTTTCCTGCATTTTTACTAAAGTATTCTGACAACCACAGCTGCCCATTTTATTTCTGTAAAAAA
>NW_015619344.1:0-1320 GCF_001515605.1 Sinocyclocheilus anshuiensis
AATTTTCATGAAAATAATAGGTTTAATTTTCTTAAAGCTTTTTTAAAATATTTTATTTCTTTCTTGTGATTGTGGCATAAAATATAGCATGTACATGTTTTGTGAGATTCATCCCTTTCAGTAGTGTTTGTTTAATAATTAATTAATCTTCAGGACAAGAAATGCGAAAATACAATAATTGCAAAATTATATCACATAACTTTCTTTTATAACACATTACTTTCCTTTCTTTCTTTTTTAGTTTTGATTTGTATTCAGAATGCAAGATGCATTTCAGCCCTTTGTGTTTAATCGAAATCAATATCTTATTTTGCAAAATCACATCTGACATAAATCCTACAAGAGTTTATATTTTAATTAAATATTAATGCAATCAGGGTAACTTGACCAAAAAAAACACACACACAGTAATGACAATGCATACTTATTTATGAATGAAATCATTTCTGTTGAACTAATTAATCTTTCTGATTAAGTCATTTTCTCGAAGGCAGGCTAGTTGATTATTTTCCTAATAATTAAATCAGACTAAGAAAATTAACAAAAACAATAAAAAAATAAATAATAATTTTACCAACCAACCAACATGCAAACAAACAAATAAAAAGTATTTTTTTAATCTGCAGTTTATATTGCAAAAATGAATAAACTATTCCTATATATAGGAATAGTTTATTCATTTTTGCAATATAAACTGCAGATTAAAAAAATACTTTTTATTTGTTTGTTTGCATGTTGGTTGGTTGGTAAAATTATTATTTATTTTTTTATTGTTTTTGTTAATTTTCTTAGTCTGATTTAATTATTAGGAAAATAATCAACTAGCCTGCCTTCGAGAAAATGACTTAATCAGAAAGATTAATTAGTTCAACAGAAATGATTTCATTCATAAATAAGTATGCATTGTCATTACTGTGTGTGTGTTTTTTTTGGTCAAGTTACCCTGATTGCATTAATATTTAATTAAAATATAAACTCTTGTAGGATTTATGTCAGATGTGATTTTGCAAAATAAGATATTGATTTCGATTAAACACAAAGGGCTGAAATGCATCTTGCATTCTGAATACAAATCAAAACTAAAAAAGAAAGAAAGGAAAGTAATGTGTTATAAAAGAAAGTTATGTGATATAATTTTGCAATTATTGTATTTTCGCATTTCTTGTCCTGAAGATTAATTAATTATTAAACAAACACTACTGAAAGGGATGAATCTCACAAAACATGTACATGCTATATTTTATGCCACAATCACAAGAAAGAAATAAAATATTTTAAAAAAGCTTTAAGAAAATTAAACCTATTATTTTCATGAAAATT
>NW_015619345.1:0-1317 GCF_001515605.1 Sinocyclocheilus anshuiensis
TAAACAAAACTTGGTTCTTGCGAGACTAGCATATTCTCACCAGAGTTTACGCTATGCCTACGTCCTCCATCATCCGCTGGAACACCACTTTCGTTTGTGTTGTTAACTGTTTGTGAACGAATGGTTTGATGCACTTTATTGGACTTCAAAATCTCAACACCCATTCACTGTCATTATAAAGCTATGAAGCATTTGAAGAGCCAGGACATTTTTTAATATAACTCCGATTGTATTTGCCTGAAAATCGAAAGTCACATAAATCTAAGATGGCTTGACACCAGTAAATCATGGGGTAGGCCTAATTTTCATTTTTGGGTGAACTATCCCTTTAATGCCTCCTTGGTGAATAAAAGTATTTTTTTATGTAATAGTTTAATATAATATGTATAGGTTTATATAATACAGTATGTTCATTCATTTATATAAAATGTGTTAATTTTTTAGGGGACACTCAGTTTCACAGCTAGATTTTTATATTTTCTGAAGAAAATTAGTGATATTTGTAGATGTGTTCGTTTTGCTATGGTTGATCAGCTTTGTGAACAGAGACTCTCTGTGACCTTTGCTTGCCAACAGTGGCCAATAAAAACATGGGACACATTCCAGGAATTCTCTAGTCCAATAGAAACCGCTCTCAAAGTATATTGTAGTGATTGCAGGTCTTTGTTTGGGGACACGTAAAACAATCAAATGTTAGGTATTAAAATTCAGCAAATTTTAGAAAGCATTCATTGCTCATTATTTACAATAAAGAAACGAATTTGTATCAGCCGTGCTAAACATGAACTTTGGAAAAGGGTATGGTACTGGTAATGGCTGGACCAGTCACAACTGACTAGTATTTGTAATTTAGGTCATCGTATGTTGGCAAGTTTCCAGTGGTCAGTTTCAAAACCAAATGGCATGCCAGAGATTTTAGCTACTGTGAGAGATGTGTATTGCCAGACTGTGTATTGGTTTGGTGAGCCGTTGGTGAGGAAGTGTCGGGTATCGCTGATGTCATGCACTAGCTCCGCCCCCATGTACCTGTACAGCAGGAATTCAGCAGGTGGGAGCATGCTCAGCTAGAGCCATTCCTTCTCATGCTCGGCCGAGCTGACAAACAACAGCCGAGTGCTGGACCTTCAAAAAGAAGTGAGGCCCTCAAAAACTGGTGCTTTTCGTCTGAACAGATCTTTGTTTGGTAGCTTTGTAAACAATGTATATTTGTTGTTGTTTGTTTGATGTTGCACATATGAATGTAGCTGTTTCTTTCTCGTTTCAGAAAGCAGACATGGAGGAGATGACGATATGGGAGCAGCACACGGTCACGTTATC
>NW_015619346.1:0-1320 GCF_001515605.1 Sinocyclocheilus anshuiensis
TCACAGAGGGAGCCACAGCCAGCGAACACAAAGCTCTGATGTCAGAGCTGAAGATCCTCATTCATATTGGAAACCATCTCAATGTCGTCAACCTTCTTGGAGCATGTACCAAACCCAGCGGTATGGATCTACCATTGTAAAACAGATGCCTCTAATTGCTCAATACAGTGATCCAGCTTTGATAAAATACTAATTATAGAAATATTGCATCCTCAGCTACTATTTATATCACTGCAGCACCCAAAGTTTACATGTCAGGGACCATCTTCCAGCAGAATGATACTACTTTTTTATGTTGACCTGGCCAATATGGCAGTATTTTATGAAAAAAGCCATAGCCTTTCAAACATTACAGTTTGATTGTATCCTTGTAACTCAGTTTTGACATAAATCGGTTTGTCTGCTGCATTCTTCTTCTTTCTAAACATCTCTGTTTAACATCTCTGATTGTCAGGTCCTCTCATGGTTATAGTGGAATATTGTAAATATGGAAATCTCTCCAACTTTCTGCGTGCCAAAAGGGAGTTCTTCTTACCATACAGGGTGAGAGAGACGAATAACATGATGATATACATAAGTCCACCCTCTCACAACAGCACTACAACCAGTAATAACTGATATGTAATCTGGTGTAACATGCGTTGTGTTTGCAGGATCGTTCTCCTAAAACCCAGAGTCAGGTGCGACGAATGATAGAAGCGAGTCAGGTCAGCCAGCATGAATGTCAGCCGTCCACCACTTCCAGCATCAACCCTCCGATGCAGTCTCGTGGTAAGAGCACTTAGAGAGCAGAATATATAAAAATCTATAAAGATTATATATTAAATATAAACTGATGTTTACCTGGTGGATACTAAAGCTGCCTTCACGTGCTATCAAAATTACTGTGAATACAATTTCAGGGGGAATTCATGTGCAAATTCTGAGTAGGAAACTCATAATTATGAATAGGAAAGGATCATTTTGAGTTTCTGAGTTGGAAGGAGTCATTCGTTTTCAACATGGCAGAAAAGAGTAGGCTATGGTTCCTGGAGTAAACTGTAGTTTTTATTATTTTTTTATTTTTTGTTTCTACAAAGCACTCGAACATAGTGAAATAAAGCTTTTCAAAACTTTATATCAAATGAGCCAGCTGCTTCGCAAAATGATTCAGTTTGAAAGCACTGGTGACACCTGCTGGTGCAATGAGAACGCGCGTGGCCCAAACATACATACAACACGCCTATTACAAACCAGCTGCAAATGTTTTGTTGAAAGTTTAGTTTATTAAAGGGGGGGTTCAGTGTTTTTTTTTCTAGGCTTGATTGTGTTTATGGGGTG
>NW_015619347.1:0-1320 GCF_001515605.1 Sinocyclocheilus anshuiensis
ATTACCATGAAGAAGGAAGAGGGGAACACCTGCAAAATCAACGAAGAAAAATGGTACATCGTTTCCTCTTCCATTGGCTCGTTTTTCCTGCCTTGCATCATCATGGTCCTCGTGTATGTCCGAATTTACCAGATCGCCAAGAAGAGAACCAGAGCGCCACCTGGGGACCGGATGATAAAGGAAGCGGGCAAGAAGGAGAACGATCTGGAGAGGGATCCCCATGAGAAGCTCAACGGGAATCCAAACCCTAAACTGGACGACAAAGGTGAGATAAATGGCATGGACTTGGAGGAATCGTCCTCCTCGGACCACAATGTCTCCAACCCTTGCTCTCTCAAGAAGAAGAGCTCAAAAGGAAAGACTAAGCGGAGCCAAATCAAACCGGGGGACGGCGACAAGCGCGAGGTCCTTCAGACCACCAAGACCAGCAGGTGGAAGGGCCGCCAAAACCGGGAAAAGCGCTTCACGTTCGTCTTAGCGGTGGTCATAGGTGTGTTCGTCATCTGCTGGTTCCCGTTTTTCTTCACCTACACGTTGACGGCGTTTTGCGAAAGATGCGTGCCAGAAACGCTTTTCAAGTTTTTCTTCTGGTTTGGCTACTGCAACAGCTCCCTCAATCCCATTATATACACCATCTTCAATAATGACTTCCGAAGATCCTTCAAGAAGATCCTCTGCCGGAGAGATAACAGGAGAGTGGTGTGAATTGGGTTGCTGTTTTTTTTCCCTTTCCTTTATCCAATGTAATATATCACCTGGCGTTTATGGGAAGTCCCTGTGTACAGTAAGCCAACATGTTGTGTGTCATTATACAACAAGTCCGAAGAGGGAAAAAAAGACACTTACATGCTTTGTACAAATGCAACAATGCATGGTTATGCAAATACAGCACAATGCATATTGACCCATTTCTGAAGTGTATTGTTGTATCGTTCTTAATATACAGTGAGTGGTGTAGTTTCATAACTGGTATTTTACCATCTGGAGGGACGTATTCGAAGACAATGCATCATTCTCAAACCACGCTGGATGTTGTTCAAAATGTGAAAAACAATTCAAAAAGGACTACAAACTTGGCCTTCAAACTTCATAATGTGTTGCAAAACTGTCAAACTACGCCGCAACATGCATGTCAATGTGTTCTCGCAGGGCTTATTTATTTCACTGACATATTGTATAATTAATTGTGAAGGTGTTGATAGTGTTTGGTTGACTAATTGTCTTTTTTATCCCTGCCAGTAACGGTTCGTTTAAAATCTTGCTGTGGACCATTAGGCAAAAAGATGTTGAGCTCGTCTGACTGGAACCTGACAGGCCGGT
>NW_015619348.1:0-1313 GCF_001515605.1 Sinocyclocheilus anshuiensis
TTGAGCTGTAAATCAGCATATTAGAATGATTTCTGAAGGATCATGCCTTCATGCGACACTGAAGACTGGAGTAATGGCTGCTGGAAATTTAGCTTTGTCACCTCAGAAATAAATTACATTTTTAGATATATTAAAATAAAAAATATAAGTACTGTAATATTTCACAATATTGCTTTTCTACTGTATTTTGAAGCAAATAAATGAAGCCTTGGTGAGCATAAGAGAAAAAAATCTTAATCATTCCAAACTTTTGGCCAGTAAAGTAGATACTAGATAATAATTATTATTTAACATCTATGATACTAGGGGTATAATAATGTACTCTCATACAAGCTGAGAAAACAAGGAAACATTATATATCAATCACGAAACAAATTACTTAATAACCAGATTGAGGTCAGATCTTTTAGAATTTGTTGAAATCATCTGTTTTACAATGTCAGTTCCACTAACAATGAGCAAAGAACATTCTTGCTTTCATAAAATGTGTTTTTGCCAAAATTAAAGCCGGGGGTTTTACATCTTGTGGTCATGTTGCACAACATTTGCATGATAATCACCCTGGGAGTTACTCCAGGCCATTTCTCACCTCATAGTTTTATGCCAGAGGTCAAAGCATGGTACAGCGTGGAGACGGACATATTTGTTTCCCCCTGAAGAACATTCCAGGCAGCCGTAGACAGTCTCACGCCTCTGGTGGCCCATTCCACACAAGGCACACGGTCCTTTAGGTATGTTATGGTTGAGCAAATTTACACGTGTGTGTTTTTCATCCCGCAGGTAGGCTGTGGACAGGTCCGTCATGCTGGCAGCCTTCTCATAGTAGTCCGTCACAACATCATCCATGTACATATCAGAGTGAGTGAGCTCTTCAAACGTCCTGTCATCTACAGCAAGCACAAATCAAGTTAAATGTGGAATATTTCTTCAAGATTATTTTAAATATTGCAGATACAGATATGACAACAGAAGTTGTATCACCTGCTCTGAAAGGATTTCCATAGATGATTCCCGACATGAATCTCCTAAGTCTTCCAACGGAAAAGCGGCCAATGAATCCCCCTAGCTGCTCACGGATCTGTTCCCTCTCAAACCCTCCTACTGACTCTGGAGCCACACATATGTCTGACCAAAGTTCAGACAAAGGTCATTAGATAAAGCAATAAACATTTAAAAATCTAAACAGATCTATGAGTGGACTCCATATGTAATACTATAGATATAGATATATAGCCTACTACTGTTCAGAGTTTGGGGTTGGGGTAATGTTTTGAAAAAAAGTCTCTTATGCTCACCAAGGCTGCATTTATTTG
>NW_015619349.1:0-1320 GCF_001515605.1 Sinocyclocheilus anshuiensis
CAAACATAGTAATGTTTTGAAAGTGCCACAGTGTTTCCGTTTTTCAGTCAACGTGCAAAATATTTCCTCTGTATATAAGGGTACAAGAAAGTATTTTACTAAAACAAAAAAATTGTCTGCACACTGACAAGACTGCTCCCAAGGAATTTATTGGTACAACGTTTCGACCATCAGGTCTTCGTCAGACACTGACCTTTGTTTGTATTGATCTTATTTTTTGTCCTGCACCTGAGCCTTTGGGTTTTTTGGGATGTGCACTTTTTTTTTTTTTTTTACTTACAAGAAAGTATTTTAACATAAAAAGTACACACTTTAGCATTAAAGTTTGCATGAAATCAACTGAAACCTATTACTTTGATAGTGCATATTACTAGTCTTGTGGTGAACAATTTGTGCAAGTTAATAATATAAAAATATGTTTTGTCTCTGTAATCTTTAATCAAATTGCATTTAATCTCTGATTGGGCAGAATATCCTTAACACCTCCCCTCCAACCATCGGTCTGCTGTGACAAGGAGGCGCACCAAAACCAAACCCTGCACTGTTTTTTTTTTCATTCAATATTGCATTTCATTCGGAAATACCGTTAAAATACTGTAAAGTCGAGTCAACTTCGCAACAAGTCAAATTAAATATGCTCAATGAAATATTCCATTTCATTCTGAAATACGTTAAAATACTTTAAGATCATTGAATCTTTGCAACAAGTCAGTCGCAATTTCCGGTTCACACAGACTTTAAGAAATTTTGTTTCAGCCTTAAAGCAGCCACAGTCTGTTCAGTAACCGTTTGATGCAAATTGCACAAAATTGGAAAGCTCTGTTTTGATCTGAGAAGCTCTAATCTGATTGGCTGGCTATTGATATTTAAAGAAAAACTATTTAAGATGACCTTTCCTTTAACGAAACTGGGAACTGCGACTGATCGCTTTACGTGTCATCCAGACAGTGGGTGATTCTTGGCTGAAATAAGCAACTATTTGGGCCAGACTTTATGCCGAAACTCAAAGTCTGGCTAAGCATGACTATATGAAATATAAATCCTATTTCAGATTTCACATTGAAATATGATGTGACTACTTACACACATTCTCTCTCACACAGCTACACTCACTTTCAGTTTCAGATTTGCGTTAATTTCCCAGCTATCAAAACATGCCAGAGTGATTCTTACCATAAATATATCATAAAGCGAGCAGAACAGTCACACTCAGAGTTTATCTTCAGACAGCTTATTGTGACATATTTCCTTAGCTATCTCTCCTCCCGTCTTCTATCTGCTGGATCTTATCAGATTGCTTTGCAGCAGTCAGCATTTAGG
>NW_015619350.1:0-1320 GCF_001515605.1 Sinocyclocheilus anshuiensis
AGAAAATGTTTATTTTATTTGAATTTTTTTTTTTAGGTTTTAGTTTCAGTCAACTACAATATCCCTAGTTTGGAAACCCAAGTCTGTTTAGGATACAGTAAAAATGTATAATTTATATAATTATTGTGGATTGAATAGCTCGAATAATCTGCTTTTGGTGAGAAATATCTGACTTTGATTGTAGACTTTCTTCCATTTGCTCTCCATGTATTCTCATTGCTATCTACAAGAAACAAATGAGATCATTTGTATTTTTCTAAGCTAGTTATGTCATGCATTATTCTTTCTTGCTGAAAGTTTAAGCTCTTGACTTTAAAAATAAATGCACAATATCTTTATCTTACAACAAAGCTTCAGAAATGCTGTTATATTGCTCATACTGTAGTTGTTCGTATATTAACGCTCATTCACAATCAGTGCAGACGCGCAGAACTCAGCATGTCACCTTCAGCGGCAGCAGAAAGGATATGAGTGTACTAAAATCCTTATTGATGCTCTTCTAACGAGATGAAAAGGGCTAAAAATATAGAGTGCAGACGTGGCACTAAACCGGAAGATGGCCTTCCCTTTGTTTAGTACTATAAAAGTCTGTTGAGAAAGAAGAGAAAGGTTAGTTAGCGCAACAAAAACTCAGCAGTGACATTTAATATCAAACACAACATGAACCTCAAGCATTTATGAAACAAGAGCAGGAGGAATTTCTGTAAATGGCTTATTGAACCATATGCACAATATGCTCCTGTTTCATAAATGATGCCCAATATGATGTCCGCTTCTGTAAATGTATATTTGCAACACATTTCAAGAGGACATAAAACGTTTTTCAAATTTTCAAAATAAGTCTTATATGCGAATAGATACAAAATCAATTAAGATTAATAAATGCATAAATAAAAATACAATTAAACTAACTAGCTAAATAAATAGATTAAAACAAACAAGCAAAGAAGCAAACAATAAGAAAGGGATTAAAATCAATCATTAAATAATAAAAAATAAATATGAAATAAATACATAAAAACTAGATTTAAAATAAACAGATTAACATAAATCAATCAATAAATTTAGAATTAAATAATTAAATAACAATTACATTTAAAACAAACAAATAAATAAAATCTATAAATTAATAGAAAAAAATAAATATAATAAAATCAATAAATAATACCAATTAGATTTTAAATACATAAATCCATTACAAATGGTAATGTAAAAATGGTAATAAATCTGATTACAATCCAAAATAACTGTTATCTATTTGAATTTTTTTTTTATATAAAATGTGACCCTGGAGCACAAAACCAGTCATAAGGGTAAATT
>NW_015619351.1:0-1320 GCF_001515605.1 Sinocyclocheilus anshuiensis
TCACAGTTTGAGTTTTACATTGACTGTACACCGATAACCATCACATAAAAGAAAACCTCAAAAGACAAGCATTCTCTGTTCTACAACAACAAAATAAACCCATGCCCTTTTCTATGAGCATTTCTCCGAGTGGTTGATTGGGACAGTGTGATAGCAGCCTGTGAGGAGAGAAACAGTGTGTTTCAGTAACGCACAGTAAAACAGACGGGAACACACCGCTCATACAAATGCAGTCAGGATACTGTACACACTATATACACAATGGTTCCCTAATATATTTATTACTGCTCAGATGTGTCTTCACAAGCCCTCTTTACATGGGCTTTAGTGGGACAGGATCGTTTTACATGGATGAGATGCATTATCTGCACTAACACACAACACAGTACAGAACAACAGGTCGAGCACGAGAAATGCTGCTAAGATGAAACACATAGAACGGGAGAATAAGAAATATACAGAATAATAAGAAAGAGAGGTAAAGTGAAATAAAAGAGTTAAGGCTGAGTGTTGATCATCTCACGGTGGACAAAAAAAAAGAACTGTGCATTTGAACCTTCAGTGCATTTTTGGGGCATCTGTCAATCAAAACATTAGAATATCTTCTCATGTTATTAATATTTTATGCAGAAAAAAAATCTTTGGAAAGTGTTACTTTGCAAGTAATATAAATGCAAGTCAACATGAAACAACATACACAAACACATTTTACTTCCTTAATTGAGAGCAAAATAGGATATTAAACATGAAAAATGTAAGGCAGGATCTTCATGTATCCACCAGGAATTGATCAGATTGACGTGATTGGAGGAGCTGGGTTGAGAAATAAGAAGGCGTGATTATTTCAAGCTAAATTTTTTAAATAGATAAAGACAATTTATTTTTCTTTGAATTAATGTGCACCAATGAATTGTGCACACAATAAGACTTTATTAATTCATATTGACTTTAGTACATCAGAATGAATATTGCACTCAATATATGTGATATGTTGAAAAGAAACCCTAAAGCTTTGGTTTGGGGTCATGAAAACGTGCTCTGGAGCCAAGATTACAACATTTTGATAGTGGAAAAAAATGGAAAACTTGTTCTTCAATTTTCAGCTTATTTATCTGATCAGAATGCATCTGTACAACAATCATTTTCATTTGCCTGACTTCACAGACCAAAAGTTCATTTCTAGATATACATTCCTCTAAACATACAGATGCTTGCATAATATAGCAGAATATTCACCTGAAACTATCGCCTGGTTGTTTAAAAGTAAAAAAGAAAAGTACTTTTTACATGATTGCACTTCATTGCCATGGTAACACTGGT
>NW_015619352.1:0-1321 GCF_001515605.1 Sinocyclocheilus anshuiensis
AAATATGTTATTTGAGCAGACGCCTCTCATACACAGTCAAACAGAGGAATGCCATTACTTTACAAAAAAACATATATTCTTGTAAACAGAGATAATTTGAAATATTGTGCAGTTTTATGAGGTTCAAAAATGGGTTCAGCATTCAATATTCTTTCATTGATGGGTATTTTTAAAGTAGGAACCATAAAAAAATAGATTAAACAAATATTTATCTCACATTGTTATCATTAAAATTACTGGCACGGTCACATTTTCCACAGCAAGAGACATTACTGCTGACCTTCCAAATCTAAACAGGATGACAGCTTATGATCTGAGGTTTTGGCACCTAAAAAAAACAAACAGACAACGTTACATGATTCAATGTGTGTGTGGTGTATTATTTTATAACACTGATACATTTATGAGCGGGTCAGTGACAGCATTGTGTTGGAAACAAGAACAGGTGTGGACAGGCTGTAGGTCTTCAACACAGCATGACCATTCCTGTGTGTTTAACAAGCAGTGTTGATATTTTGTGTAAGTGTGTGTGCGTCTGAACAGTTGCTGGGCAGACACAGGCCAGAAAGACTAACAAACACACACGTCATGTCTTGAGGTGAAGACCCACCCAGTTATTTTACACTAATAAAATACCAAGTATCGCTTTGATCCCAAAACAGTTCTGCAACCACACACACTCTTCATCATAAACACTGATATGAGGACTTGTACGTCTTGTACTAATTTGTTTTCTTGGAGACTCGGCCTTGATGTCTTCGCAGATACTTCAAAATAGAATATTGTGGTTTATACATTAGGCCTACGTACTGTTTTGGAAAGTACGGTTTGTGATGGCACCATGGTATACTGATGGTATTAGATGGAAATGCCATGGTAATTACACTATTTGCAATGGGTTCTACATTACCATACTATCTATGTTGCATGCATATATTTAAATGTTTTAATCTAATTAAGAGATAATATCATTTTGTAATCACCATGTAGCACTGATATTGGGGTCTAAAATTGTACTCATGCTCTTGTATTCTTATCAAAGAACAGAGTAGCACTTCACACTCAAAGCACTTCAGACACACACATGTTAAACAGTGTTAAAAACAGAATGTACAGGGGTTGAGTGTAGACTTATTACGCGAATAGCCTTCAAATTTGTATTAAATCAAGGTTAATCTCACATCTAAAAGCTTATGATATGTTTTGTCAAAAAAAGACAAAATATATTCCATTTAAATTTTAATTAGAAACATAAAAAGTGAAAACATTCTATTGATCAAAGAATTTAGAAAATGTACCACAGTTTCTACAAAACATATTT
>NW_015619353.1:0-1321 GCF_001515605.1 Sinocyclocheilus anshuiensis
AAATCTCCGTTCCCGCCTCTAGCCGCTGTTTATATTTGTGGGGAAATTACAGGCATTCGCTGTTTAACGGAAGAAGGAGCGAAAGTAGCGGTCTCAGTGATAGTACCACAGACGATTCACGGGAGAAAAAGCCTGATGTGTGCAGTGCCAGACAACAATAGCTCCTGACAGATGGAAGGAGGGGTTTAGCTCCCAGAATTCAAGATGGAAAACGAAGAAATGCGCCTAAGTTCTTGCGAGTAGCCGAGGGGAGGTGAAGAGGTGGTTAATCGTCGGTTTTTTGGTAGTGCTGGAGGGAATGATGGCGCGCGGTGCAGGTCGACAGACGGCGCGCGCATCTTTCCACTCTGTCACAGAGTGAGGTAGGTCTCATAATATATAGATATCTCAATATAATATTATTTTTCCTTCGTCTAATTACTCTTTGTCGTGCTTTAAGGGTAACAATCTCAGTTATAACCCCCATAATGCATACTGAGGAAGATCAGTAAGTAGTTCGAACCTAAGTTGTTTGTAAACAGCATGGACATGTTTAAAGGGTAATGCAGAAGACTTGATACAAATGCTTGAACACTGTTCACACCAGGAGTCTTAAAAATAGATACAAATGTCCACCCACTGAGGTTTTGGTTGTCCAAGAAAAGTAACAAATGTTGTCAGGTGGTGAAAATGTGGTGAAGTGCCCCAGATCTAGCAAATCTGTGGGCGGTGAGGCAAGAAAGCACCACCGCTGCCCAGTGAGAGGGACTTTTGCAAGCTGACCACCACCCACGGCTCACTACTCTGCTCAAAAGCACTTTTAAGCCATGGTGATAAAAGAACTGGTCTGACTTTGCCCGCATGTTCTCAACGCATTTACTGCCAAGTCTTTCTTCCAGTTACTCAAGTAATAAAGACATTGGGAGCGAAATACAAATAGTAACAGAAAGACTTAATGTAGGACCTTTTTAGCAAAATTAATGCATCAAATATGTTGCAGTTCATTAAAAGGACTGTAACATTGTTCAGCACAGACGCCGGCAGATTGTGACAGTAATGTGCATGAATCAACAAACCTATTTGCTCTCATGGGAGATGAGATGTCACATTAGTCACATAAGCCATATTGACATAAAAAACAATTGAAACAACTGCTGAAGTATGCAGGGGTGTATACTGGCATGCTTCAAGTATCTCATACAAATTATTCCACCAGGTGTGTGTGTGTGTGTGTGCGTGTTTAATTTGGCCACAGTTCTCTTTTAGCAGAACTGGGAGGATGGTATTCATCTCAGTCCAAGTTATGGATGACAGATGCTCTGAGAATAAAATGCTTTGAGCT
>NW_015619354.1:0-1321 GCF_001515605.1 Sinocyclocheilus anshuiensis
ATTTTATGTTGTATAACAGTATAATATATTCAATAGCTCTAACAAAAAAACAACAACAACCTTGAATTGTGCCTAATGCAACACCAAAGAGTACCATATTCATGTACCAAATACATTTTGGGTGCATCCTTTGAACAACTATTTAGGAAGGCTAGACAAATGCTGATCCTTCCCAGCCAGAAGATCAGAACGAATCAATGCTGATTAACGCAATAGGCTGTTGATTAAGTTTCTGACCTGCATGTCAAATTTGGCATGAATGCTTCCAGAACAGCCCCTGGAGGCTGCAAATCTCTTGACTCAAGTTCACTGGCAGTAATAACCTACTACATAGCTGATGAAACTTGCAGCAAGTGCTTTTACCAGAGAATGCTTTTGAATTTATAGCGATGTTCCTCTTTTGCTTAAATACAGTCTTAAATACTCCAAAAAAGGAAAGATTTTGCCTCTGCACTTGTTTCTCAGGTTCTTTTATCTAATAATGAAGATTGTTCAATTGTCAGCTGAGCCAATGTAGGTCTTAATTCAAAGGTTTTGAATCAAGTCATGTTTAAATGTATTTGTGTAAGTGTTTTCACAATACATATTGTTTCATATTAATAATGTCTTAATATATTCGTGCTTTATAGTCACATTTTAATATAATTTACCTTTTTCGACAATACAAGCAATAAAGTAGTTGTTATTTGCTATATAGTATATAGCAAATGAGTGTACTGTATGTATGCAGATAAAGTTAAATGTACTATATATACTACTTTTAATATATTGCTGGGAAATAATATAAACAATAAAGAGCTATCATGTTGATATGCATCCATCACATACTTCAATGCAGAGGCTTTACAATACTTAATAGGTAAGGAAGCTTTTATTAAAATCTGTCACCTCAGATAAACTTTTGAAAATAAAAGTCAGCACTGTTAAAACACGGTGACTTTGTTTGGTGCTTTAGCACTTCAAACAGAAAACCAAAAGAGTGGAAGAGGTAAAAGAGAAAGGGAGGTAGTGTGTTTTTACAAGCACCGCTGAACATTCATCTTTGCTCTGAAGGTGTTAGAATAACACCAGCGCTATGCATCTTTGTGGTTTCGGTGTTTTGAATCATGGGTTATATCTTTCATTTCTGTGCTTCCGGAGTGAGAGCCACTCCCTACATTTACAGCAAAGACCTTCTCAACTGAACTCAATTAGAGGTTATTTCACTATAAATCTGTCAGAGCTTCCTGTTGTGGTGTGTATTGCTATCCAGTGTTTAGCATCATACTAAATAGTACCATTGTACTATATTGCTATTATAGTTTTTAATAATAATAATTAT
>NW_015619355.1:0-1302 GCF_001515605.1 Sinocyclocheilus anshuiensis
GGAAAACCTGAATGGATTTAGTTTTTGAATCATCCCCATGATTATTCCGGGATCCTGAGAATGAATGAATGAATAAATAAATAAATAAAACAGCCAACCAAAGCCATCATCACATTACCAGGGTCATTATCGTAAGCTAAAACTAAAGTCATTAATAGTAAAAACTGAAACAAAATCAAATGAAAACATAAACTTACTTATTTAATCTGCAACATTTCTTAAGTTTTATTTATTTATATTTTTAACCATGTTTCTAGAAATAAAATGTTAAACACATATCAGGTGAATGATATATGAACAAATCCCTCAGTAAAACCCTTCAGAATATAGAGAGGAATAAACCTGCTAAGCTTGGTGTCTGTAAGTGCTGCTGAAGTGAAGATACAAGCTCATTTGGAGAAAATGGATCTCAAAGATATGTACTGTAATTTAAATCTACAGACACAAATTGATAAAGTGCAATAAAATAAACTGTTATATTTTTTCTGTTATATTCCAAACTTGACCAGTGCATGAAAAAATGTTTTTTCCTGGTGTGTCTTGCCTTAATTTACTCATCACAACTGTGCTGACAAGTTTTACTGATTAAATATATTCCTCTAAACGTGTTCTTGAATGTTTTATGAATAACATTCATACAAGCCGATGAACACAATGTATTCCTTCAGTTAAACAGAAGGACATCCAGACCTGTTTGTGTTCGGTATCTTTGCTCTCTGCTGCCTCTCCTGTCCAGGTAGAAGAACTGCATACAGGTGTGTCCTACAGCAGCAACGCAACGTATGGTTCAATATATAAGACACAGACATATAAACATACCCAAACTTGGACATTTATTCACATCTCACTTTCACAAAAGCACAACCTTATGAGACTAGGTTTGCATTTTCTGAAGGAAACACTAGAGCATGCAAAGCAAGAGAAGATTCAGGAAAGCAGAGGAATGAGTTTAAAGTCTGTAAACACAAAACAGACAGCAGTCTAACAAGGTTTCTAGGGAAATGCGAATGAATAAAAGAAAAAGATGTCAATACCGCATAGCCTAAAATAACACATGATAATGAGAAAAATAAGCCTCACCTGTTTGCCATCATTATTTGCTAAAGCTTTGGTTATGGCAGAGCTCTGGCATTAGAAAATAGCAATATCAATAACATATCAATACTTATACTTTATTAGGTCATTTTCTAAACCCTTAAAGTCATTTTACAATACATTTACACATTTTCTGTTTACATTTAACAAAAAACGAGGCCAAAATGTGAGTGTGTGTGTGTGTGTGTGTGTGTGTGTGTGTGTGTG
>NW_015619356.1:0-1303 GCF_001515605.1 Sinocyclocheilus anshuiensis
GTGTGTGTGTGTGTGTGTGTGTGTGTGTGTGTGTGTGGAAGAGATATCCACTTCCCTTCCTCCTGTTGTGCCTCTCCAGTAGTTTCGCACAAAGGGAACGTATTGAATGGTGATTGTAGGTTGAGTGACAGGCTTTGTGATTGTTAATGACACGACTGCGCTTGTCATGATTTATTTGTGACTATATCTACTGCTGAGGTATCTATGCTCAACTGCCCTGGTAAAATTCTTAGCATTTTCTGAGGAGCACTGCATGTCTGCTGAATCCATTAACAATGTCTAATTATTAATCAAAACTGATTGTTTAAAAATGAACTCGATTTTTTTTTTTGTATAGTAGCATGATAGAGCAAACCTTATGATATATGGTATGTGGTGGATGTAAAATAATGAGCACTAGAAAAATAGCCCTGCAATTAAGTTTAAAAAATGTTATCACATATTTATGTTTTAATATAAATCATAATCTTAAATCTGCACTACTTTTCACTAGTTTGGGGTTGGTTTTAAAAGGGTCACCAAGGTTGCATTTATTTGATCAAATACACAGTCAACCAGTAATATTGTGAAATATAATTACAATTCAAAATAACTGTTTCCTATTTTAAGATTTTTTTAACATACTTTATTATTGTAATGGCAAAGGTTGGCAAATTTTTGAACAGTAGTGTAAGTGTAAATATTCATCCCTGATATGAAATGTTAAATGAGATTTGTTTAAATCTCAAAAATATGCAAATTACACATGGTGTATAGTCTATAACTTGATTAAAAACAGATTAGACTGATGTATATTGTCTTTCATATTTTAGTATGTACATATTTTTTTCTATTATATGAAAATAGCTCCTTTGATGACTTCTTTTTTGTGTCTTTGTTTTATTTCAAATATAATAATAAAAATATTATATTGTTGTAGTAATAAAGCCTTTAAGCAATTGTTATTTTGGGAAATTGTTTTTTTCTCTACATCTGACAAAAGATTTGTTTGTAGCACCTTTTCTTTTACATTTGGCACCCTATAATATGGTATTCTAAAACACACACTTCCAGAGATGTAAGGCACATTATTAAATAATATTATAGTGTATGAGCCAAAGCCGTCTTCCATTAGTATTATACAGAGACATCCATTCTCCAGTATGAGTCACTGGTTTTCTGCACTTGTTTCCTGTATAAATATTGCTTTTTTTCCTGGCTGGATAAGCTAGTCCTGTCTCATTATGTTAAATGGTGGAATGAATAGACTGTAATATTGCTGTGGAAACAGGGAGCATCCCTCAGCACCGAGACTGTGTGAAGT
>NW_015619357.1:0-1321 GCF_001515605.1 Sinocyclocheilus anshuiensis
ATAAAACCCTGCCCTCTATTCAGTATTCTGTTTCAGTTGGAAATATGTCACAATATTGAAGTAAAGTCGACAGCAACTTCCGGTTCACACAGACTTTAACAGCAAGCCTACGTTAATATTGTTGTAGTGTTCTTCTTAAAGGATACTTATTGCACGATCAGCGTAAGTAGATGAACTAGGCTGTATGACTCTACATTATTCCTTAAATGTTCATCTTGGCACAAAGCCGTGTGCTTGGAACTATTTTTCTTTACAGAAGCTTTGCGTGTAATGAGCTACTAAATTATTTTAACTCAATTTAATATTTTGTCTTACTATTTACTTGTATGGCAAGTAGCCAAATAATGGGGATAGCGGGATAACGTACATCCAGCTAGTTATCACAAAATAAATAACTTCAAAATGATACTAGACTGGTCAACCTGTTGATAACAACTGGTTTTGCGATAACAACTGGCTGCTGCATGTACATTGTTCCTTACTTATTACATGATTCTATGGAACTTTTTGCAGTCAAAGATTTTAAATAACCGCTAGTGTTGGTTCTGAGTCCACTTTGTCGAGTCCTAGTCTTTAACTAATTCAGTTTTATCTTCATTTTATGTTACTACTCTTAATAACCACTAATGTTGTGTCCCAAATTATGCACTATACACTATGAACTTATGTACTACAAACTTAACCGTGTATTGTATGAATTTATACGCTTATTTTGTCATTCATCATCAGAGTTTGATAGCCCCCTCCACTACATACTGTAATTAAAGCAGCGACACTTGAGTGCATGACGTGTCCAACATTCCATACTTCGTGTTTTTTTGGGTAAAGAAGTGCTTCATCTGGGCATTTTTCTTTGTGGAATTTTCAGTGTAAACACACTACTCAGTATTTATACTACAAAACGGAATAGAATAGTGCATAAGTTTGCAAAATGGGATGCACCTTAGGTGACCGTTTTTTTTTTTTAACTTGACTGTGTGAAATAAACCACCTAAGGGTGATGTGACTGCTCTGACCACTTTATCCCTTATTTCATTTCATTATTTTATTATCAGTTACTTATGTTGTTTGTGTATAATTTAATTAGTTTTTTTTTGTATTCATTTGTTTTTGTTTGTTTGGAAAGGATGGTGAAGCATCCGTCTGTGGGTCACAATCTGCTGTACAGTGTCAACAGTGCTAATTAATTTCATCACAGACTCACTCTGCATGATATAATGACAAGCATACTGTCAGTTAAAATAGACTTCACACGCTCTCGGTGTCAGTTGTCCCTTGTCTCAGAAGAGAAAAAAATCCCTTCTCACAGCATTTTCATTTG
>NW_015619358.1:0-1321 GCF_001515605.1 Sinocyclocheilus anshuiensis
ATGGACCTTCACAAATGGAGTGCCAGATCAAATATGTCACATTATTATTGCATGAAAAAATAGATATATTTACATACACCGCTGAAATGTTTTGGCCCAATATGAAAACATCAATCACCCTCAATACTGAGAGGGCACAAAATAGTGTCTAACTGGCTTGCTGACCCTGACGCACCGTAGTAAGACTAGTGATGGCTGCTGATGATCTGGCTGGGCCTGCACTGCGGCAGAGACTGTGTGTGAGACAGAGAGAGTGTGGAAGTGTCTGCGGGTCTGCTGCAGAGGCAGACGGCTCATCAGTAATCAGAGAGCGATGCTCGCTTTCCCTTCTCAAGAGGTGTGTGTTCACACACATTCAGACAAGGATAAGATACCCTGACCGAAATTGCAGCTCGCAGTTCTTAGAGACACTTTGAAAAAAGATGCATTGTAGGATGCTGAGATGTTTTTACAAAAGACCCACCTGTCAGAACAAGATCATGTCAATAGGTTATATCAATTAAAAATGTTGCTTTTGGCCATCCTGCCCTAGAGATCTAGTCCTTGTTGACTGTATCCAACAATTAAAATCATAAACCAACGTCATATTTTTGACATAATCTATTGAATTGATATTCAGTTCAGAGTATTTAAAAATTATTTATAATTATCAGTTAATTTTAATGACCAAAAATCATGTTACTGCATTATTGTCTATATAATTGTACAAAATTAAATGATGTGAATGAAACTGCATTTTTGGCAACAGTTTTTTATTTTTCCTTGCCTGTTTTTTATGAATATTTGAGGTGCACCAAAAGAGAAAAATTTATATAAAATAAATCTTAAAATATATTTTTCATTTGTAACTATTTTTTAAACTATTAATTCATTTTAATGGCAAAAAAATACAGTTATCACCTGATTTTATGCATTACAAAAATTAATTCCTTACATTTTTGTCATCCATGATCTGACCCATTTCTACAAGACAGGAAAACAATAAAATTATCATAATAAATAATTAATAGTAAATAGTAAATAATTAATTATTAAATGTTCTCAGTTTTACCCAAGCTATTGGAGAAAAAATCTGATTAAACAAAATTTTTTATTTATTTCAAATTTGATTTATTATTTTGCTGGAACATTGTTTGCTACTCACTTTCATATCTTATAGACTCTAATGTCTGTATACTAATAATGGTTAACTATTAATAATAATAATAATAATCATCATCACTACATAACTGTAAATGTAGCTTATAAGGGCAATGTCGGTGCAACAAGCAAACAATTTAAAATAAGCTAAAATGGAAACAAATCAGTTTTCTACCCAGCA
>NW_015619359.1:0-1321 GCF_001515605.1 Sinocyclocheilus anshuiensis
CCTTCGGGGAACCATGGTTACATATGTAACCTGGAGACGTTTCTTTGATTTACAGGTTCTGAAATCAGAAAGGGAAAAATCGAAAAACTGGGATCAAACTCTGGAAATGTCCCATACGGTAAGTACAGAAGTGCACAGGTTAAAAATACACAATAGAATATATATATACACACACACACAGAGAGAGATGTGATGAAGTGCAGGGAAAACAATACATTAATTGAACCATAAGATATTCTACACTTCTTTCTCTCTCAAATTCAGAGCTGATGGGACCACTTTCCCGGTAGATTTGAACTTTGGACCAAACTAATAAACATGAGAGATAAATTAATTGAATTTGTCATTGAGGAATGTAGTTATTAGCATCAGTCTCTGCTACAGCTATAATTTGATCCACCATCTTTTTGTTACCAGACCAGGACAGAAAACAGTTCTTTGCAGATTTAAGATATGAGAATGGAAGATATACGAATGGAAAAATGGAAAAACACAGATTGTATCAACAGTCTTTTCCCCACAGAATTTATAATGTATAACACATATTAGGTATCATATATTATATACCTGACATTATGCAAAACTGACATAAGTGGATATATGACATTAAAAATTATGCTGTATGTGTTTGGGTTGACATCTTGATTAATCTTGAAAAATGCTAAATTACTGTTAAATTAAGTGTCTATTGTTTAATGCTTATGTGCATATCAGTTTCAGAACATCTGAGGTTTCATATAATCAATACATAAAATTTTAAATTAATCGATACATAAGTTTTTAATTATCAACAACATATTAGCTGCATAAGCAACATCTATTGTACAAGTTTTACTTATTCTATACATATATAATGTATAGCCATAAGATTCTTATAAAACATGTAGAATTATAATTATCACATCATAAATCCTTAAGCTTGTGGTTCTGATTTTTAAAGTTTTGCTATGTCGACTAATTAAGACACCAATAATACATTATAACTTCTGCAATAAAAGTTGTTGTTGATCATGTGGTATAATGCATTATAATCTCTAGAGGTATGACTGTGGTTGGTTATGCTTATTTAAAACAATCAACATATTATAAGATGTATAAGGAATTATGGTTTCTGCTTTCTAAGTAAATGAATTGTAATGGGTGTAAAATCGTTTTGATGGTTGTAAATTAAACTGAATGAATGTAAATAAAGCTGAATGAATGTATGCCTTCACTGTGAAAGGCAAGAATAAAATGTCTACTGCAGATTATCTTACATCTGGATTGGTGCTTGCCTGACCACCCTTACGAAGAAGAAGTTTATTCAAGTGTGCTATTAGTA
>NW_015619360.1:0-1321 GCF_001515605.1 Sinocyclocheilus anshuiensis
GGGTCTCATGTGAATTCAACTGCACTGTAACTTCCTGTTTAATCGGTTTTAAACCTGACACTTCCGTGTTTGGATCACCTGGCTGAGTTGCTGTCTCTCATCAAGCCAGCAGAGAGCTTGGGAGGATAGATCATAATAATTCTGACTCTCTGCTCATAATAAGCGGCTTAGGGAGTGAGCAGGCATGAGTGAGGCAGCTGCGTCTGAATGAGGTGATCTGGGAAAGGCAAAATGATGGGCGTCCATCCAATGACGTGTTTCAGCTACCATTCTTCCTCTTCAGTGTTCTGAAAGCGGGACAGAATCCAAAAATACTGGCCCTAACTACTAAATAAGGGAAACAATTTATATATATATTATATTAGGGATGTAATGATATCAAAATCTCACGGTACGATAATACCTCGATATGAAGTCCACGGCACAATATTTATTGTGATCTTTAATGAAAATTAAATGAAAATGAATGAAAATTTTGCACATTTTAAAATTAAATTATTCTATCTAATGCACTTTGAGTCAGAAAAAAACTTGTACCTGAACCTCTCAACCCTTTTTTAGTTATGGTATACTGTCCCAGTCTAAATTACATTCACACTGGTGTTTTAGGAAGCCAAACAAAAATAAAGCATAAAAGCGAATATATAAAGTGAAAATAAAGCATAACTGGTCGCCGTTGTGTTTCCAAACGCGTGCTAAACTCACAGCACATGCAATAAACGACTTCACTGCATTCACTGTAAACAGAGCCGTTCTGAGGCACGGAAAACACCAGATCACGAGCTGATCACCTGAATGAAATGTGCGCTTCGCTTTGAAACGCACAGAGAAAACAGACTTGATGAAGGGATTAAGCCATACTGTGCTTTCGGTTTTATTTCGTTGATATCAAGACAGTTTTGCTGTCGCGATATCACGATATTGATAATACCAATATCCCTATATATATATATATTATAATGACTATTCATGTATATTTTAATATATATTAATATATATTATAAGAACTATTTTTAATGCTGTTGTTTTTATATATAATTTTTTTATTTACAAAATATGTAGTGTTGTGTATCTCTAACTACAAGTCATCATATAAATATATTCAAATGTAATTTTTTGGTCAAAGATATCATTTATACACTGTACGTACACTACTGTTCAAAAGTTTAGAGTTTAATTTTTTTTTTTTGAAAAAAGTTTCTTATGCTCACCAAGGCTAGATTTATTTAATCAAAATACAGTAAAACAGTATAATTGTGAAGAACATTTTTCTCAAGGAACATTTCTTATAATTATCAATATTGAAAACTTAATATTTTTA
>NW_015619361.1:0-1320 GCF_001515605.1 Sinocyclocheilus anshuiensis
TTTTTTTATTGACAATGTGTGAACAGTTTGCAACAAAACTTTAAAAAATTAGACTTTGCCAAACTTCCTAGGCTGTCAATGAAAGCCTGTGGACTGATTTTTATATGAAGTTCTCGGGATTGTTTGCTGGGAAAATCCGTGACTCTATCGGTGCACTGAATCACGTTCAGTCTGTTCTATGTTTCATGTGCACGAGTGCAAGCTTGACCAAGTAAGTTGCTGGCTGCAGTACACTTTACCGTCACCGGTGTCACTAACAGCAAGGGTTTCTGAATTCTACATATAGCCCCTTTAAGTGTGAAAACACCCATAGGCAACAGCCTTCACTTTACTAATGTTTGTTTATAGTATAGTAAGTCTGAGTTTGATGACCTAGCAGATGCTCAGAAAAGGAAGAGCAAGTGGGACTCAGCAGTGCCAGTGACCCTGACACAACCCGCCCTCCTCACCACCACTGCCACCCTCCCTGGAGTCGTCTCTGTGACAACAACAGCCAGTGGCACCAAGACCACAGTCATCTCTGCAGTGGGAACCATTCTCAAAAAAGCTAAGCAATGACACTAAAAAAGGCATGGCTGTTTCACTTCAGGTTGCCAGATTGATAGTGAATGGCAGTGCTACATGTAAACGTAACAAGTTGTGCTGTTTTTAGATGAGCAACAGATGATTTTAACTGTCTGTCAATTGGAATAGATGGTGTTTATCTCATTTTCAGAAAGTGAAAATTCTGGATATAGCTTTATAATGACATAATTGTATCAGTCATCTCTGTGTTCGGTTTTGACTAGCTGTTTCAAATGCATTCATCTGATGGTTGATTCTTTTATTTAAACTCCTTGGTTGTCTTTGCCCAGATGTTTTCCATTGAATTCATAATTCTTGTATGTAAAAACGATCCTGCAGCTGTCATACATGTCTGTTGCAGTAATGTCACCTGACCTTTCATGTCCGACATATGAAAACTGAAACCTGCAATAATTTATTGCTTATCAGTAAATTCAAATTTTCTTTAGTTTTTTTTTTTTCAATAATCATTCAGTGTTTGATAGATGCTCAGTCTGGTCTGTCTACAGTCTGTTTCCATTTTTATGTTTTGGATTGGTCATGTACACAGAACACCAATTAAACGTCACCAGAGTATTCATTCAGTATCTTATTACAACAACTAATCTGGGCTAATTGACTATATTATTGCATTTATTATAAGACACAAAGGGTCTTATATTTTGGTGCAAGTCAATTTTTACAGTTTTTTTTCTGTCATTTCTATTTTTTTATTTACACTGTAAAAAATGACCGTGAATTTAACGGTAAAAGACT
>NW_015619362.1:0-1321 GCF_001515605.1 Sinocyclocheilus anshuiensis
CAAATTACAGTCTTTATGATGTTGGAAGCGGGAGCCCATTTCGAGAAAAATGCAACTCTAGCATCAAATAATTTCTCTGGACACCCTCATTCCCATTTTATAGACATGATTTCTTTAAAGGCAATGAGCTTGAAGAATGTTGTCTAAACTTATGGCATTTATAATAATATATAAAAATATGAATACTTTTTTTATTTCTGATTATTAATAAATATATATATATATATTTTTTTTTTTCAGATCAGCCAAAGGAGAGAGAAAGATCATTTTAACAGATGTTGTCCATTTTGTAATGTTTGCTATCACTTTTATTGCTTATTTTTATTGCATACTTCAGGTTAAGAATTTGTTATAATATAAACTATTACTTCTCAAAGTGATCTGACTTCAGGTTTTTGCCTGGTGAATGATAAATTCGGCAAAACATCTTTAGGATTACATAATCCTAATAATTGGTCACTGAATTATTATTTACATTTTGTCTGTCCATCGCATTGTATACTTTCAGAAGATTTGGAATATAATGCATATTATAATGCATAGTAGTAGGGTATACTTTTTCGGTGCCTTTTTACTAATCTGTAAATAACTTAGGTCATTATATGTGAAAAAAAAAAACAGTTTAAGCTTTCTTTCTTAATAAGTCTCCTTTTGTGTTCCACTGAAGAAATAGCAGGTTAGAATGACATAAGGGCCCATACGTAATAACAGAATTTTAATTTTTTGGGTGCTGTCTCTTTAACTCGCATTCCAGTAATCTTCCTAGATGTAGCGTGTACTGGAAGTACTGGAAGAAACAGGCAATAGATTAAATGACTTTTGTTGTATAGATCTTACCAGCATTAAAGGACTAAAGAAGTCCGTATTTAATGAGACAGATAGATGAAGATACACTCATACACCTTATCTGCATGCAGTGTACACTGAAGTATGTGAAGGGCCTGAGTTTGCCTTTAAATAAGAACTTTATATTCAGGATGTGTGTGGCAGAGTCTTACAGAGAGAGAGAGAGAAACGGGTACAGAGAGACAGGTGAATATCTGCAGGGCTTCAGTCACACTGAGTGGAGCGCTGAAGAGTCTGGTCCACCTTTATCACTCTCAATCAATCGACATTGCCAAATGCATTGAAAACTGGCCAAACTGGAAAGCAATATACAACAAACAAATATACAGTGTGTATATGTTGTGACATAGAAATCTGTTGTTCACCAGTCGCCATTTATCAAAAGACTTGCATTCTGCTCAACTAACTATCAATGAATAATTGAACAACGACGTGAGGGAGAAAGAAATATGACGAGAGAGAGAGAGAGAGAGAG
>NW_015619363.1:0-1321 GCF_001515605.1 Sinocyclocheilus anshuiensis
AATGACAAAATTTTCATTTTGGGGTGGAGTATCCCTTTAAGTGTTCTGAGTTATGAAAGTGCACCCTTTGAGCAACTAAATTCTGCTCTGCGATTTTTATGTATCATATACTCAGTAACAACCTTTCGATTGTATAAGTGAAAGGTCATTGCGGCTGATTGATTTCTCAGCGCGCAGAACGACGGATGAGTAGAGGAGGAATGGAGGTACAATGAGAGAGAGGAGGAACAGTAGAGCACGAGAAGTCATAAATCAGAGAGTGATTTTGTGCGGTAGAAGCGTGGCAGGCGTGTGATTAATGATTGGCCACTTTAGGGACTGTCAACGTCTCTAATTGGAGGACATCGCTCATCATTAAAAGGGGCAAGGGTACAGTGGCCCACCGACACCCTCGTGACCCCTGCCGGCCTGAGAAACACAGGGTCAGAAAGTGTGCTGAGCTCAATTCCTTCAAACACACCTGCACATCTCCAGAAACACTCGACACAATAGCACTGCAGCTTCTACTGTGTTCATGCCCTTATTGTGCAACTGTAGAGACATACAAATACTTACAAATCCTTTGAGGTTCAAAGAATATTGAATTTATATTTTGGTTTTATTGTATTTATAATTCATTAGATTAATTAATGACTTATTTATCAATATAATAGTTTCTGGGTGATTTCTAAAGACTGACAGGAATCATTACTTTTATTAACTTCAATAATTAATACATTTGTCGTTACATTTTGTCCAGTTGTTGGATTGACGAAGATTATTGTTATTATTATAATATTATTATTTAATAATATTTATCTATTTGTTAGCATTATTTTCATTTCATTTATTGCAGTACATGATACATTATTATTATTCATATTTTGTAAATATCACATAAAAACTATTTATTTATTTATTTTAGTACTTTTTACAGGTATAATAATAATAATAATTCATTATTTTTATTGCTATTTGTCTCTGAATTTGTACATATGCAAAAGTGTTTACATTTTCAATATATTGATATTGTTTCAGTGTATTCAAATGTACATAAAAGCTTCATTTATGAATATCTATGAGTACAAATGCAAACAGAGGAGTTGCAGTTCCAAGAAGAAGTGTTTTAGTCGACAAAGTCAGATGAGAGGTGGCAGTGGAAATCAGGTCCATCAGCCCAAGCTGAGGTTTCTCTTTTTATCATCACAGTCTTCTCCATCCATTTGGTCTCCGTCGTCTCGCTTGGCAAACCGTGGCACGGTGCCATTCCATTCCCTCCCACTCTCCTCCTCTTCCATGCTGTTTTGCGATGCCCTTTGGAGCTTTGCTCTCCTCCACCTAC
>NW_015619364.1:0-1322 GCF_001515605.1 Sinocyclocheilus anshuiensis
AAATCTTTCAATTTCTTTATTTAAAAATCTACATTTTGAAAAGTTGGAGTTGAAACAGTGCGCGAGAGTGTGAGTAAAGTGAATAGTGAGTTTACCTGTCTGGCGTGATGACGCTTAATGTCACCTGTTAGCGAGTGCCAGTTTCAAGACACATAAAAGCTTTTTAAAAAATTAAGAGTGGGTATTACTGTATATAAAAATAAAACATAAAAAATATCTTGAGCTTGTGTTCACCACAGACCGTGTTTCAGGCATTTAACCAAAAAAAAACCCATTTTAAAAACCCATTGACTTCAGGATAAAATGCTAAGTCGTGTTAACTCGTTCCTTCAGCACTCTATACAGCATTTATTGTTTCGCATTTCATTATGTGTACGTTTATAACAAACGATCCAAAGTAATACGAGATTTAGTAATCATCTCGCAGGCTAGCAGTATGCTGAGCAGTTAAAGAATAAGACGCTTTTGTTAATTTGCCATTATATATCATTTAAAAGACATTAATGGTTGTATTTACCAAGTTAAGATGACGTATAAATCAAATGTGTAGGTTTTCTAATCAGGCACGGGATTGAATACCCATAAAAGGCCTCTCAGCCAATGGAATCGCTCATGTATTTCTTAATCTATAAGCTGTAGAATTGCTTTGGTCTCATTTGCTCTAAAACTGAAATCTCCAGTGCCAACTCACTGCAAGGCACCAAATATATGCTCGTTTTTAAATGATCAGATACTCTCATAATTTGCAGAGACAACTATAATTGGTTGACCCTGAAAAGTAAACACCGTAAAGTTTGTTTGAGAATCCTAACCAGCCCAACACAGCTTGAGCACGAGTTGAAAAACACACAACAACAGTTTTAACTCGGGACTGTGTTTGCGTTCAGGACGGTTCTCTCAGGAGAAGCGGCTCTTTCGGGAAACTCAGGGAAGTCCTGCGCAGAAGCAGCGAGATGCTGGTGAAGAAAATCCAAGGAACCATGCCACCAGAGCCTCGCAGCACAAAGTGAGACACACAAACACAGCGATTCATGAACGTTGAACCCAGCTTTAGCAGCTTTACGGCCTGCTACAGTGTTGTTCTTTCATGTAAATGAGTTGTTTTTCATCCCACACAGCATGAAGAGAGCTGCGTCCCTCGGTTATCTGAACAGTAATGGAGATGAGTGCGACTCTTTTCAGGTGAGCTGCTGTGTGAGCTCAGGGTTTAATTTGATTGTTTTAAAGGAGATTAATGGAGTAATGCTGATTTGTCGGTCGTCTCGTCACAGGGTTCGGGAGCAGTGAGGACGCTGAGAAACAGCAGGCCTCTGAGCTCAAGC
>NW_015619365.1:0-1322 GCF_001515605.1 Sinocyclocheilus anshuiensis
ATATCAGCAACATAGTTCTCGAACACTGTGGGTACGTAGACCTCAGGAAACTGGTCTTTACTGAAAACGATGAGTAAACACGTCTTTCCACATGCTCCATCCCCAACGATTACAAGCTTCTTACGAATTGCAGCCATCTGTCACACAAAATGAAAAGATCAGCCAATAATTACAGGAGGCAGGTGGAAATTGTTTTTTTGATAAATAGAGAATTGTTTGTGTATGTCTGCCCTCCTCTACTGTTTCATGTGGAAGAGCAATTCTGAGGTGGAAGTACTCCAGACATTCTTGAAAAAATATATAAACCAGGCATACAGCAGTATTATTTAACTATATCTATATTGTCATGATTCTGATGTATCAGTGTTTGTACAGAATTCTAAAGTAACTGAAAAACATAACAGGAACCAATTCTACGATACTCTGTAAAACTGTCTTGATCAAATATGATTCAGAAATATTAAGAATTCTCAAAAACAGTATTAAATCAAATATAATAATCTCTTATCTAAAAACGTATGTTGTGATAAACCAACAAAATTAAGAGCTTTATTTGCAAACGTGAGTCTGGAGTGGACTTACAAAGACCGTGTGCAGGTGGCTTATTAGGAACAATAGGAGCCAATGGTGTGAAACCAACTTGACAGAAAAAGTTATATCTATGAATTTTAATTACACAGAGCATGAGCATCTTTTTCAACTGAAGAAGCTTATTAAATACGTTATAAATGTTTATTTTTGTTGGTCTACTGGCAACTCCATATTTTTATATAATCCATGTATTCAAATATTCAGATTGCATTTATTTATCAACCATTTTTTAATCATTGTGGATACCAAGATATTTTTGTGAGTGCTTTGAGTTAGAAACAAGCATTAAACAAGTTTGATGAATCTACATTTTTAATGAAAGAACTACTGATTGAAATTGACAAAAGTTTCAGTATTTTTCATTCAGCATCCATCTCCACAATGAAAACAATGCGAGTAATGTTCATAAATGAAAAGCTTGTGTTGTGAGCACATTTAATTCAGCTAATGCCTTTTCATAGCAGTCTCAGTGGGCTCATTAGGAATAACAGGGGTCTATGGTGCTGTTCTTTGTGAACCAACTTGATTGCTTTTAGTTAGAAACAAGTAATTTATCTCAGGCCTATTATCAGGTCTTATATTTCAAAATAAAACAACAAGTGAGCTCATTAGGGTTCCTTCCCCCATGTCTACATTCATATTTCAGCCATTTTAATGATCTGTACACATTGTTCTTGTGTCATTATAGCACTGCAGTATCAACCCCCCCTCTCTCACACACACACACACAC
>NW_015619366.1:0-1322 GCF_001515605.1 Sinocyclocheilus anshuiensis
ATACAAAATTATATTAGACACATATACTTACACTCTGTCCCTGACTAAATATAAAATTATTATGTAGGCTGTTTTAAATAAAAATGTGTCCAGGATGTAGGCCCACTACTAAACGTAAACGAATACTAGAAAGCTGCAGTGATTTAAGGCCACAGGCAGGGGGCGCCATAGGACTGCTCTAACACCGTACACCATGAGCCGACTAGTGTTATTATGTTGGCATAATACAAAGGCAACCTGCAATACTATTATGCTTAAAAAATATCACCGGCTCATGGTCTATCCTCTGCTTGTCAACTGAGAAACTGTGATTTCTTTCCGTTCACCATTCCCTGCGGCGGCCATATTGTGGGATGCGTTGCTGCAAGTTAAACCAATTCAGAGCGGAGGGTGGGGGAACATCTGCGGGAGTCCATCCACTATTCCTAGAGCTGTCTTTTGTCATGTAGCATAGCCACACAATCTCTACCGGTTCCGGTTTAAAGGTTTTTGTTTGCTAGGATTGGTCACTGTTACTCTTTTCCTTTTACTGCAACACAAGAACAAAACCAAGTAACGTGACTGGATTAATAATATCTATCACGGATTTTTCCTCTATTGGACACAGCATTTATTTATCACATCTCGTGAGGTGTTACATGGCAAAGGAATGGGACAGACTGTGATTTTCAAGTTGAACACAACAATACCACTTTGAGTGCTACACTGAAACATATACCGAGGACGAAGCGGTCGGAAGGCGTATGTAACCTCAAGAAAAAAAGAACCGATTCGGCAAAGGTAAGAAAACTGATTCGGTTCCTTTCATCAAAGTGTAGTGAAATGGCCTAGTCTCCTCTCGCCGTTGATTTTGTGTGAAACGAGTGTGATTGATGGTGCTTGAAAACAACAGTAGGCGCTTAGTTCAGTGTTTTCTCCTAACCTGAATACAAATCTCTGCGGCAGACGCTTTCTTGTCCCAGAACTAGTTGTATTTCTCAAAAGAAGTCCCGACTACCGTGCTCTCTTCGACACGGACCGAGAATGAAACGTGGCTCCTCAAAGTTCCCACCTGAACTATTCCTGAGGAAACGCTCTAAACGTCCCGTTCGCAATTAATCGGACGTTATTGTGAACGCCAGTACTTTGAAACTGATCTGTACTCGCATGTCTGTCTGTTTATGAGGATTTTGTGGACGAATGTCCACAGTGCAGGCCTGTAGTTTACATAGACGCCACAAGGAACACGGTGCGATTCATACTTTGGACCAGTGTGTGAACGACTCGCTTTGATATAGTGTAATTCTTTATCAGTAAGCTATGTAGGCTAAGTTTCCGCGACA
>NW_015619367.1:0-1322 GCF_001515605.1 Sinocyclocheilus anshuiensis
CGTCACTTTTTCCTTCAAGTGTACAAGATGATCAATGAAATCACATCATAAGCGCAGCTGCATTGATGTCAGCGATGACCGCCTGATGCAATGAATAACAGTTTATCCAAGAAAAGACGTGCGATGCTCATAAAAATCCATTTTAATTAGCTTCGCAGTGGCTAAACCAAAATGTCTATCATGTCATGTTTTCCTCCTGTTTTTGCATGTTGTTGTTGCTGCAGCTGTACGGTCGGGATCCAGCCGACGTTACACTTAACTCTTTAGTTGCAAGGTATGGAAATGCAATATAACCTTTTAGTCTTTTTGCTGAATAGTTGATGGAGTTTTTTAATCTACTGTACAACAACAGGGATATTGGGAGTTCTCAAACGGTAGAGGTAGCATACTGAATGTTGGTGATTAGAGTTCCTTTTAGTGGATTACAGGTGTATTGCGTGCGTTCCAAAATATTTGGATTCAAATGTTTTTGTTATCTTTTAGGAGTTTATAGAGACTGACGGGCGTTTAAAAAATGCCCGTCAGGACAGCAGCAGGCGATTCAGCACCACGTTAGTGGACAGTGACTTCTCCGGTTTAGGGATTCGTAAGGAATTGAATTATTTGTGATTCTTCTAAACGATTCGGTTTCCTTAACGTTTCATTTAGTACTTCAGATTTATTTAGTAGTCAAATAGGACTAATGAGATCATTTCAGATGCCAACAGGACAAATATAACACATTTATTTCAAATTTCAGTTCTTTTAAAAAGTATGTAACGGGCTGTTTGTTTTGGATTCACTAAAAAGATCCGACCGGCTCAGACTACATTGGTTGCGCTACGTTACTGAATCACTGAAAAGAACCAGCTATAGAGTCATTCGTTTAGGATCCGAACTATTTTAGTCTTGCTTTTTAATATGATTCGCTGAAAGGAACCGGCTCATGAAAGTCATTAGTTCGGGGATCCGATTACAATTGTGGTTCTACCACTGATGATCAGTGGGTTCTACATGTTTTTGATTCACTAAAAAGAACCGGCTCGTAAGAGTCATTCGTTTGGGAACCGAACAACGCTGGCCGCGCTGTAGATTCGACGTTTAGTACGGCGTAAAGTCATCAGAATTATCATTACAAAGTCATGCAAATCACCTTTTTTTTTCAACTGAACCGTTAAAAATATCAAATGCCTTTGAGTGATGACATACTTTTTATAAAATATGCTTCTGCTAGTAAGTAAAAATGTATTTGTTTTGCAGGGATAAGACTTAGCAGAGCACTTAAAGGGATAGTTCATCCAAAAATGAACATTTTATGTTTATCTGCTTACCCCCAGGGCATC
>NW_015619368.1:0-1322 GCF_001515605.1 Sinocyclocheilus anshuiensis
TGTGTGTGTGTGAGTGAGTGTGTGAGAGTGTGTGTGTGTGTGTGTTACCTGTGTAGGGAGTGTTCTTGAGCTCGGAGCAGGCGCGCAGCACCAGAAACAGCAGATACAGCACATACACAGTCACCAGCAGCAGAAAGAAGATCTTCATGCCCTGCAGCAATTTTAAATGTTTATTTTGTTTACTGTATTTTCTGTAAATGAAGTTGCATTTATTTTTTTAACTGTGTTTTCCAAAATAAGTTGATTTTTATCATCTGAAACATGATGCAACCTATACTGCAAAGTGACTTTAATTTTATCCTTATATTTTATTTTAACCATATTTTCTGTAACACAATTAGCTTTTCAATTATCTCACTGTATTTTCAGAATATAAGTTATTATAGAAACAAGCTGCAACTTATATTGCAAAGCGACTAACTGTATTTTTTACCCATACTTTAAGGAGTCACTTTTTTAAACCATATTTTCCAGGATAATTTTTATTATAATTATTATTATTATCTAAAATATTTTGTGCCTTTTTTAACTTTTTTGTGGGGGGTTTTCCGGAATGTATTTACCGAAAATGTAAAATGTTTTTATTTTTCCGAAGACAATTTTTTTCTATTTTATTTTTTTTACTGTATTTTCTGATTTCAGATCTGAAAATCTGAGACTTACATTCTTCAATTTTGTTTACAGTATTTGCATTTATTATTTTTTTTACAGTATTTTTTTCAGATTTTTTTTTTACAGTATTTTTCAGAATTTAAGTTTTTTTCTGAATCATCTGAAATGTATAAACAATTAAATACTGTTTAAAACAAACGCCACTATAATTTGTTTTATAATTATATTTTTCATTCCTTAATAGCATCACAAGTGAAGGGTTTCACATTTAGAGTGAGGGGAACAGTGTTTATAATGTTTTATTTTACTTGTGTTTTACATTGTTTCTGAATGTAGTAAAATGTGACTCATCTGTGTTTAGTGGGACTTATTTTCTGGAAAACAACATTCTTTTTTATATTCAGTAATATGATTATTTTGACTGTGTGGAGCTGAGAGAAACTCACCTGGAAGTTCTGGATGTCCACTTTGTACTGATACGTGGGATCCTGCAGCTCATTCACCCTAATAATAATAATAATAATAACAATAAAAACATGATGAAGATCCCATCAGACAGCAGCTCTGAGTGAAGAGCAGCAGGTTTCTCACGTTTGCCAGATTCCCAGCGTGACGGCCGAGAGCCACAGCAGACCCACGATCAGCAGCTTGGGCAGGTAGAAGGTGAGGAGCCTCCGGTCTGCCTGCAGGTGAGAGCACAGGTGAGTGAG
>NW_015619369.1:0-1319 GCF_001515605.1 Sinocyclocheilus anshuiensis
ACAAAAAATTATGTTCTTTTTAGCAACATCATATGACCCCTTTAAAAACAGTCATTTTAAATTGTAATAATATTTCACAATATTACTGCTTTTAAGTTATTTTTAATCAGATAAATGCAGCTTGTGTAGCATAAGAGACTTCTTAGTCAGAAATTTTTCAAAATATCTGAGTGCTCATAAGAAAGACTCATACAGGTTTGAAACAACATGGCAGTGAGTAGGCCTAAATAATGATAATATCTTTCTGCATTTTGGAAAACCGGTGGGATGTGTATAACTCAATAGGTTTGACAGATCCAGAAGCGTGTGCGAGAGCATGTGTGTGCCTGCAAACAACAGTATCAGGTTCAACTTGTGACAAACACACACACCAAGGCCTCTAAATTATGTAACAGCACACAGTCCAATTACATCTGCCTTGAGCGGACTTGTACATTAGGGGAAAGAAATTTGCTGACGCATCCAATTACACCTGATTAATTTACAATTCATCAGGAAACAGTTTCAATGATTAGTTTTCCCAATCCCTCAAATCCATATTTTCATTCCGAAGCCTTGTTTAAGCAACATTAACACTCAGTATGAGACTAAACAGTGAAACTTTGCAAAGAGGTGTAACTCTAGCCGCGTTTAAACTTTCATTACGGCCACACACTGGCACGATGAGCTACTCGTACAGTAAATGGACATGATGACTAAAGAGGGGAATTCAACCTACACACCGAGGGTGTGCCTGCCGTTCACTTTAAATAGTTTATAAACAAACACCACTCTTCATAAATCATGTCAACAGCAAAACCGATCCGACACCTCCTTCCCTGCTTGTCCGTGGAAGCCAGACTGCTCGTCCCATATGGAAGTGATTTTTTCAAGCAGGATTTCCCACAAGGTTCACGCCAAGCGCTACGCCACCCACCAGTACCAGACAGCGGACAGAGGCCCATCAGATAACGAGCCGTCCGAAAGCCAACCACATCGCCACACCTACGGCTACCACCACCTACCAACCCAGTCCGCAAAACCACCCAGATGGCCCGCAAACCTCATCTGTCCCTGCATCTGTAGCCTGAGACAGCACCCACGTCATGCTTTTAGTTTTAACATCCATACGTGTGATTTCAGATTGGGCAGAGCAGGTTTCATAAACAGAAACAGATGAAGAGAAGACATCTGTGCAGGGAGAAGCTGTCTTTCATGTCAAAAGACGTTCTCTGGGGCCGAAATCGCTGTCTAGTTCAATAACATCTGAGGGGCGGTGTTGTGCTTGGAAACTCTCTCCTGCAGAGGTCATCTCCCATACATGCATTGTCTACTTGTTA
>NW_015619370.1:0-1322 GCF_001515605.1 Sinocyclocheilus anshuiensis
AGCACGCCTTCTCAATCTAGTGTGCATGCAAGTGTGTATACTACTGGGTGGGGCAGCTGTATGGATAAGACACAGAGGATCTGTGTGTGTGTTTGTGGAGCTGAGCAGAGGCGGGAGGGGGTGCGAGAGCACGAGTAAACACTGGGATTGAATTCAGCCGCAGAGGCTTTTGATTCAGACAGCCAAAACAATCCCGGGCCCTGCATACAGCCTATAGGCCCCAGACAAGACAGACGGGTTTACATGCATCTGTTCATCTACCTCTCTCTCTCCTGCCCTCTATATCGCTCTCTTTTCCTCTGTGTCTGCCTCTCTTTGCAGTTGTTAGATTAAGTAAACAGTCAACGTACCTGTAGCAATTCAAAAATGTGGGTCTCACTGATGTCTGTGTCACTGTGCCATGACTGAGTCAGAGCAACTTCAAAGTCTCTTTCTTTCTTGCAAACACAATGGCGCAGTCAGAGAGAGCAGTCTGAACATGTTCGTACCACAGAGTTTACATGCACGTACCAGTGTGTTGAGACATGAGGGAGATATGCACAGCAAATTAAGTTTATTAACTATAAATATACACACCTTCTCTCTGTGCTAAAGTGAAATCTGTAAGTAGTGAATATCTGTGTGGGCTAATTTCTCAACATGCATTTATAGAGATTATAATACGATTGTTAGTGAGTCAGCAGTTCAGTCACTCCCAACAGATAAGCGTGGCATCAACTAGCATTCAAATTTCATGGATTTGCATATTTATCCACAATTTTTTATGGATGCCACATATGGTAATTTTAAATGTGGATGAAACAGGAAACAAAGTGACCAATAGAAATTAAACGCAATTGCGATTCAGAGCAATTCAGAAAGTGAGAAGCAGAAAAATTATGCTACCTCAAAGCAGCATTTACAGTATTTCCAATATATATATATATATATATATAAAACAATCTAAAATAACTGTTTTCTTTATGTTTTCAAATGTTAATTATTTGTGTGATGTCAAAGATGAATTTTCAGCAGCTTTTACGCCAATCTTCAGTGTCACGTGATCATTCTAGTATGTTGATGCTTATTTGGTGAAACATTTCAAACAATTAATTTAAAACACTTTTTCATTCAGAAGCAAAACAAGCAAATTAGTCATTGAATCATGCATTCTACTGATTCATTCAAAAATGTTAATTCAGTCAGAAATCAACAGAGCGAAAACATATAAAATAACTATAACGATAATGTGACTAGAATAATAGTTACTCCATAATAACTTCTTGTTTATTGTAGTCTTGCTTACTGAACTGTTGTTATAGCTATTTTTATCTATGAATATG
>NW_015619371.1:0-1323 GCF_001515605.1 Sinocyclocheilus anshuiensis
CACCCAGAAACAATATTAGCGCATGAATACATTTTTCAGGCATTTAAAATTGTAATTTTTAATTTCCGTGTGGAGCTGCCGGCGGTCTCCGTTCCGGTGAGGGTTTACAGTTGTGGATGGAACAGAGGGACGAATGGAGAGCGGGAAAAGCATTTCCTTTCATGTCTGATATAAAGAAGCCTCTGTATGCCGTGACATTCCTCATAATGTGATTCATTACTGACTCCGCCACATGCACACAAACCGGCTCGCAGTGAATGCAGAATCCCAGATCCATCTCCTGAACGTCTTCCTGTCATCCGATCACCCGCCTGCTGCCTCTTCCAGGTCACATTATAAATCCATAAGCATAATTCTCATTATTCTTAGTGACAGTTCTGTCTAGTTTTTTATGCATTATAGTAAAAAAAAAGTCCACATATAATAATATTTATTTGTAATAATTATACGTAATAATTCTAGATTTAATTTAATAATCAATACATTTTACATGTAATATTGTTTTATTAATAATAATTAAATGTAATAATTCTAAATTAAATGTAATTAATATTAATTTTATTTTGTGTATAACAATTTTTATTAATATTAATTCTACTTAATAATTCTAAATTAAAATTAATTAATAAATCAGATTATTTTTCATATGTTTTAACAACAATTCTACTTAATTCTACATTAATAATATTTAAGTAGTGATCAATTTATTTTGCATATAATAATGTTTATATTAAATTCTACTTAATAATTCAAAATTATATTGAATTAATAATCAATTTATTTTACATGTAATAATAATTTATGAATAATAATTGTACTATTTTTTTTCCCCATTACAGTGCTTAAGAATTTGGAATATAGATGTGTCTGATTGTCATTAAAAGTCACAATGCAAAAAGGATCTTAATGATTCCAAAAACAGACTATTTTCTTTAGGCGAAAAAAATTAATTAATTAATTAAAAAAAAATACTATTCTTAATTTTTCTTCTTTGGTTTATGAAGTTAATCGTGAACTGGACACACTTGTTTTCTGCATATGTAAGGCCATTTCATCATAACATTTATGCATGTGGCAAACACTTTTAACCACAGTCACTTGCATTGTATTTAAGGTTCAGATTTTTCTCAGGTCATGCATTCCCTGGGAGTTGAACCCATGCTCTACTTTATGAACTCTAGGCTTCATCAGACATCATCAAATAATACATACCCATGTTGGTTTTGATTTAAATGGTACTTGAGATGTGATGTGAAATGGGATTGTGCCTCTGGAGTGTTTGGTCATTAATCACAGCTGTGTTTCAAGGTGACTTTCACACCT
>NW_015619372.1:0-1322 GCF_001515605.1 Sinocyclocheilus anshuiensis
AAAACATACCTAACCAGCATATGCTGTTTTTTTCAACAGGGTGTTACGCTTGTAATGACTATACTGTAAAAATATTTTGTGAGGTAACGTAAAAACGTGGTAATGACTAAATTAACCGGTTTTATTCAAGTCTAAATTTAATATGCCTGAATGAGCTTGAGACTACAGCGATTTCAGAATGGAAATCAGGTAGAAACTCCCTCAAGGTAGAAACCACCATCAAGGTAACAATAGTGCATTTGCACTTTACAGTCCGATTAATGAAACTGAAACTACTTCAATTTATTGGCGTTTGTCTGAAAATATTGTGTTTTCCTATAATGTGTCTTTCAAACGTGAAGAAATGCGAGCATTGTGATTAGTATCCATGGAAATTGAACACTGTCTAATGCTTTGGGTGGATCGAATGAATGAAACGTGCAAGAATCAATTGTTCTTAAGATGCGGAAGTCTGTTTGAGCGCGAATTGTGCTTGATGGTGTTGTGCAACTTTACGGACAGCTGCGCACCTATAAACTTATTCTAGTGCGGATAAACTTTATCTTCTTACAGCGTGGATCATCGGGTTCACAAAATCATCATGAAATTGACTGATCATTGATCATATATATGATCAATTATTCTTGACCATGCATTGTAACAGACATTGAAATAAAGGCATTAAATAAAATCTAATGTAATATTCAATGCACAGCACCGTGAATACTCCAATCGCAATAGGCATCCGCTAAAATTCTCGCACAAATAAATAGATGTGCAACAAACTTAAAGCAACGCGACATGCTGTTGCTCATGCATCACTGTCCATTCGCTAGCTATTTGGTTTCAAAGAAAAAGTTTGAAAAAATGTTTTATTTATTCTAAGGATGATGTTGCATAATGACTTCGCGCACATCTTTAAGCAGCGCACGCCACACCAGCAGCGATCCTCAACGATACTTCTCTATACTGTCAAAGTAACGCGACTTGCACTTACCGCAGGCGATACAGAGTATCATCATAGCCGTCCATAGTTTATGTGCACTTCGCCATCAAGACCAAATTCTTCATCGCATTCAATTATTCACAGCTGAGCCGAACTTGTTTTCCCCGATTTTTTTGTCGCCCTTTTATTCCGTCCGGACATCACATAAAATCATATATGTAATTTCCAGAGATTTGGGAGCGCATTCCCTGACAGCGCGACATGTTCAGCATGAGCAGGTACACTCCCATGACCGTCAGCGAATATACGAAAACTACTATGACGAGGACGTCTGTTTGGATATTAAAAAGCCAAGCCTCTGCCATTGGATGACAACAACATGACGTCTGCGTTACCT
>NW_015619373.1:0-1320 GCF_001515605.1 Sinocyclocheilus anshuiensis
CTGCTTGACTGCCAACCAAGTTCTGTAGAAGAAGCACATCTGCATCTCCACCCCTAATATTACTATGAATGTACAGTGCAGAACTCCACAGGTGACAGCACATATGCATTTACAGAGAGTGTGCTGCTGTTTCTGAGAGTGTGGAAACTTGTCTACAGACTCATATCTCAGAATCCTTCCTCATGTGTGCTAAAGATACTCTAAATAACTGATCAGTGGTTTCTTCAGGCTATTTGTGAGAGCTTGTGGCTTTAAAAACAGGCAGTAAGATTGTGTATTGATTTCCTGCAGCTCATAAATATTGCATTAGAAATATCAGTGTTTATTCTATATTATATACACTACCGTTCACAAGTTTTGTTTAATTAATACTTTTATTTTGCAAGGATGCATTGATCAAATATACATTGTTGCAAAAAAATCTATTTCAAACAAATATGCTGTTATTTAAACTTTCTATTTTCCACAAAAATCGTATGCATTTCTTATAGGATCATGTGACACTGAAAACTAGAGTAGGAATACATTACATTTTAAAATATATTAAAATTGAAAACTGTAATGATATATCAAATTGTAATGATATTTCATAATGTTGCTGTTTTTACAGCATTTGTATAAAAAAATCAGCCTTGGTGAGACCTATTTCAAAAACATTTTATATGTTATATATTATATCATATATTATATCATAGTAGAAGATTCAGCAGTGACTATTTATTTATTTCGGTTCTCAGTTTGTCTATATTAGAATTAGAGTTGTAATATAAGACGTTATCAGTCACATGACATTTACGGCTCAGGTGATTGGTTCAAAAATGTTTTTTGAACTGAGACCCAAAGATGACAGCATAAAGATCTTGTTCTTCAGGGCCATTTGTATAACCACAGTTTTACCTCAAATACAAATTTTAGCTATATTAACCATTGTTGTTTGGTAGTTGTAGCAAAATCATGGTTAATTTTCGTAAGTGAGGTGGACAGATTGATATCAATTTGACATTTCCCTTTATGGGAAAATATGGGTTTATTGACGCAGGAGAAACTGTACAAAGTCCATAACGAACAGTGAAGGAGAGATGTGTGTGTGAATTTAGCAATTGGAGGGAAACAGTGGTTGAAGAGAAAACAAGTATTTTTTAGGATGATAATAGCTCAAGGAATGAAAGTTGAAAGGGTAGCAAATGAAACAGATAATCCGAAATTCCCAAAAGCATTTTCAGGTTGATATAATGTGTTATTGAATGAGGACTAAAAGTACATGTCAGAGAAGGATTGAGATTAAAGGGGTCATATGATGCGATTTCAAGTTTTCCTTTC
>NW_015619374.1:0-1323 GCF_001515605.1 Sinocyclocheilus anshuiensis
GAGAGTCAAGGCTGCATAACACCTAAATAGCACGTTAACCTCAGATTTCTTCCCATGCTGTGGTCTACTGACGAATGCGGCAGGAAAACGTCGGTGAACCCTCTGCGACTTCAGTAGGGTTCAACATACTCCGCAAGGCCCTGTTATGACCATGTGGAAAACGCATTACAAAGTAAACCCTGAATATAGATGAGTCATTTATGCCTTGAAACAGCTTTTCGAGAAATACTTTCTTGTGGTATTTCACTGATCTGCACAAAGGACTGCATTGTATTATGTTGTTGTCTTGAATCAGACACCATGATTTGCACAGAGATAAATTTGATTTGTTGTATCGTTTTAAGTCTACATTCGATGTTTCTTTAATTTTCTGCTTGATAAAATAAAGTGAGCTGTTTACTGCTGGGACAAATGCTTCTTGTTTTGTTTTAAAAGGGTCGGTTTTCTCCTTTCTGTTGCAGGTCCTGGCTCTCATCTCATTCATCTTCATTGAGACCATAATGATGTGCTCGCCCTGTGCCGGCGTCTACCTCTTTGAGTTTGTCAGTTGCAGTGCCTTCGTTGTCACAGGCGTCTTGCTCCTCATCTTCAGCCTGAACCTGCACACCAAAGTGCCCCATATCAACTGGAGTCTAACAGTATGTAATTCTTATCAAGATCCACATAAAATTTTACGAAATACTTCACAACGTTAGACTTTTAAAAGGATAGTTTGCCCAAAAACTGAATATTTTGTTGTAATTTATTCCCCCTCATTTAATTTCAAACCTGTGTGGCTTTGCATCCCATTGCTTAGCATGAAAAACAGACCAAAATTTGAGTCTTTTTATTTTTTATTGAATTTATTTAGTTATTGGGGTTTCATTTAATTTAATTTAATCTAATCTAATTGAATTTATTTTTAGATTTCTTCTTTAACTGTGCTTTTCTGTCAGTTTCTGATGTGTATTTGTCTGAGCACCGAGAGAAAGTGTTTGCCTTGAAGACAGTTTTGCAGTGTAACTATTTTTCCTTCAATCCATTTTTTATGGCATGATATTTTAAGAAGCACTTGTGATGATAGATTATGAGAAAGCAGAAGTTATTTGTGTCGATCAGCTGCCTACTTAAATGGAAGAGGTTTTATGTTGCCAAGACATGCCAATAACTCTGTGCTTTTTAGAAAGTAAGCCAGTCTCTTGCGTCCAGTGCTGCTGAGGAGGAGGCCGTGTACACAGGGTTCATATTGCTCAGAATGGAGCTTGACAGCTCTCATTAAACCCGCTTCTAGCAAACATGAATGGCTGCTCTTGGGAGATGAATTTACTGATTCACTGAAAGATT
>NW_015619375.1:0-1322 GCF_001515605.1 Sinocyclocheilus anshuiensis
ACCCAGCAATTGGGTTGTTTTGACCCAGCATTTTTTAGAGTGTAATTTTGGATGCTATAAACATTGCAAATTCAACGCGACGAAAATATTGCTCAAAGCGGCAAGCGCTGAACCTGAGCTGTGCAGAAGAACAACTGATGGGACAAAGTACTTGTGTGCTTCATATCATCTTCTTTAGGGTTTTACTGTAGCATCCAGACACATACGGAGACAGTCAGTCATTTTTTCCCCCGCTCACACCCAGCTTAATACTGCATCGCCCTCTTTATACACCCATTTTTTCTAAAAAAACATGAGTTTTTGTGTTTATGAATGCCAAGGAAGTACAATCGAGAAGCTTTCTAATGTAACAACCCTAATTTTTTGGTCTGAGCACATTCTGTTCACACCATTCGTTGTGTAATGAACACAATAGATCTCATAATCCTCCTGGTAGGCTGTTCATAAATCAGCGGTTTTGATAGCGACTGCCCAAATGAGATCCTGAACGAACAGATTGGTGAGGCCTTGAGGTTATGTGAGCACAGCATGACAAATCATCTCATAAAAACTATTTTAGCATCTCTCTAGGGGACTCTATAATACGGCACACCCCTGACTTTTGCAGAATCGTGGAATATTCTCTTGCGGAACAAACGGATAACCTCCCATGTGCTCGTCTGAACCATTCATTACACATATTCCAGCTTTAATACAATGAGAAGTCACAAAGTCTTGGACTAGTCTGTTAATTCCCTTAGAATAGACTGATCAAAATAGAATGCTTTCATGAACATATGTTGACGTTCCCGAGGGTGAGCGAGGCACAAATGCATACAATACATGATTCCTGTCATGAAAAAATAGGACCAGTTTGGGTATAGCAGCTTGAGCGGTGAGGGCAAAAAGACGCTTAATGAGATAGTTCAGCCAAAAATGACATTTCTGTCATTGTGTACTCACCCTCATGTCGTTCCAAACCAACATGACTTACTTTCTCCTGTGGAATACCAAAAAAAAAAAAGTTTTTTCCATGCAATAAAAGTCAATGGGGTCCAAACTGTATTGGACCTCATTGACTTTCATTGCATGGGAAAAAAAAAAACATTTTTCAAAATATCTTATTTTGCATTCAACAGAAGAAAGTTTGGAATGACATAAGGGTGAGTAAACAATGAAAAAAAGACTGTCGTTTTGCCAGAAATATCCCTTTAATAAAGGAGTAGCTGCCCTGAGCCAATTAAATTACTAATTGCTAAAACCATCAGCCCAAGCAAGCGGTTACAGTACAAACGCTCCAGCGGTCATGTGCTTCTTGCATCTTTGGTCAAGGATCATGTATA
>NW_015619376.1:0-1317 GCF_001515605.1 Sinocyclocheilus anshuiensis
AGCCGGAGGGACGAGGGAGCCCAGCGGAGCTGGTGGACTGACGGGACACAACAGAGAGGAGGGAGCTAGGAGCCATGGTGGAGCCACTGGGTCAAAGGGCCGAGGCGGAGTCTGGGAGCCCCCAGCCACGATGCCGATGGAGACTGGCAGACCCGCGGCGATCCTACCGCACAGATGGTGGGCTGAGGGTGAGCAGAGGGGCTGCCTGAAGACAGCGGCAGAGGGGCTGAAGCAGCAGGGAAGATAGAAGGAGGCAGGAAAGGGAGATTGGGTGGGAGTTTAGAATGTTCGGAGGGCTTAGAGACGGTGTGCTGCCCACACACACCACATGGCCACTCCCAGCACCGGGAGCACCAGTGACAGGGGAACTACCTTCGTGGTCGTTATCATACACTCAGACAGTTTCGGGCAGACAGACAGTTCAGGGCAGACAGATAGTTCAAACGTGACCTCATGACGGGACAGACAGATGATGGTGGAAGAACCTCAGAATAAAAATCCACTGAATCCCCCGAGTCCTGCCTTATCTCTCCCTCAGCGGTGGTTCAGTGGGCGGGGCATTCCTCCATGCCCTCGCACTCCACTTTCTCATCCACCGTTGCGTGCATTATAGCTGGCTCTCGCACCTGGTCAGACTTCATATGAGGCTCTGGCTCCAGGGCGATCCTCAGCTCTGTCGCTCTCATTGGCGATGGCTCGTCGGTCGTGGCGGGTGCTGGCTCTCCATCATGCGGGGTGATGGCTGGCTGGGCTCTGGGTCCGGAGTGGGGCTGTTGTCGTCGTCCGCTGGTCCCACAGTCATGGACGATTCACATGTCACCAGCACCCACTCGACATAGTCTGCGAAACTCCCTTGAGGACCCTCCCCGGACAACTGCACATGTGTGGTGGTGTTCAGTCCAGCGTGCAAAAACGTGCACAAGCAGTCATCCGGGAAGGTGGTCAGATGTGCCAGACCGTGGAATTCCTCCAAGTGTTCTTCGAGGGAGCGGTTCCCCTGCTCCAGGCAAAGCAGGTTAACGGCGGCGAAATGATCCATGAAAAAAAAAGAAACAAAACAGATTGTTCAAAAAACGGAAATGAAACGTAAACACAAACACACCGCTTTCACTTGTTCGGTTGGGTCTTCTGTAACGGTCTGTGTCGACGAACACGCACACACACGAAGATGAAGGCTTACAGTCTTTAATAAATCTACAGAGGTTAATCCAGAAAGGGAAGGCTGGTGACACATACACATCAATGTTAACTTAAAGGGGTCATATGAGAAAATGCCAAAAAGAACATTATTTTGTGTATTTGGTGTAATGAAATGTT
>NW_015619377.1:0-1324 GCF_001515605.1 Sinocyclocheilus anshuiensis
TGAATATTTACAGGATAAACAACTTAGACTATGCACTTTCATTTAGAACGATGAAGGGTGGAGGGCTAGATGAAAACGGAGCGAGAGCGAGATAGAGCAAAGGCAAGTGCCGCTGAATGAGAAATGGGAGCATGCAGCAGCAGCAGCAGTGAGCTCCGGGGGATGCACATGAGAGTTAGTCCGTTTTATTACTTTGAGAGCGATTACAGTGAAGCAGATGCTCTGGCCGACGGGAGGTAGCCTCCGCATCAAAGCCATAAAAGTGTACAACTCCTTTGTAGTGCAATAATTTCTCTCATTGGCTTTTGTGTGGGAAGTGTTTGGGGGGGTTGACGTGTGGGCAGAGCCCATGTTTTATAAACATTGCAGGAGGTTCGGTTGCCCTGTGCATCGCGCTCTGCAACCTTTCACAGTGCAGCAAACCGCAGAGACTCTTTTACAGATGCATATATAAACAAGATGCGCTTCAAAATTAGACAACAATCTCACAGCTTTCAGATCAAATGCGTTGTGTATTGAGTATGGATAATTCAGCAGTTTGTGGTTTGCAGTGAAATACTCATGTTTGTTGAAAACTAGGATCAAGACTAAATACTTTGATTATTTATCTATATGTATTCTTACCTAAGATTTAGCTATTATATTTTGAAAATTTACCTTAATGTGCATGGTTATAGGAGTGGTATTTTAAAGAGGTTAACTTTAAATATTTTTTAAATCTAATTTAAAGTTTGATTTAATGCACAGCAAGCTGTTGCCATGATAATTAATAGTTAAAAAAAAAAAATAAATAAATAAAAAATAAATAAAAACAATAAAAATATAAAGATAAAAAAATATCAAAACTAACAAAAATTAAATCAAATGAATAATTATGAAATGATTAAAATATGGAAATAAAAAATATGAAAATCAAACAAATTATGAAAATTATTCATTAAAATAAACTGGCTGAAAATAAAATATGAAATTATCAATAATTTCTACTGAAAATAAAATGACATTATGAAAATTAAGAAAATAAAATTAAAGCAATTAAAATATGAAACAATGGGAATAATTAATGAATAAATAAATAATAAATAATTATTACAATTATCAACAAAAATAAAATTAATTAAAATAAAAGTTTTAATTGAATAAGAGGGAAAATTTCTGATTGATTCACCACTCATTTGCAAAAAAATCTAGATTACTAGTCAGCTAGTAAGTTGTTGGATTACTTGCTGACTATCTGACCCATCCCTATTAAATTTGCAATTATTTTCCTTATATATAAAACCAGTGGCGGTTCGTGGGTTTTAAAATAGAGGAGGCACACTAA
>NW_015619378.1:0-1267 GCF_001515605.1 Sinocyclocheilus anshuiensis
CAACATTTTTAATATCAATCTTTTTATTATAGCTAAAAGTAAACACTTGTGACCAAATGGCCACGTGTCTGCAAACACTGGCAGAATGCCTTGAGTGTGTGTGTGTGTGTGTGTGTGAATACTGTCTTTCATACTTTGCCTTTGTTTTCTTTATTACTCCTTTAAAACTTATACTTTTGCTGTCCTTAAATGGATTTACAGTACATGTATCAGAATTACGTCTTGTGCTACGTGGTGTATAGTCTCGGTGAAGATTGCTGGCCTTTAATACAGTAGCTGTATTTGGTAATTCTGTGGCATGCATGTCTTTGAAACCACAATATACATGACAACATGACGTCCAATCAAGCATTACTGAACATTAATACATATGCTGTTTTCATTAGCCTATTGACATGACAATCACTGTGCATATGCATATTTTCACTAATACATTATTGTATGCTATTAAGTTTAAAATGAAACATTTTGAAACAAAAACAAATATTGAACAACAGTAAATAAAGAATAAAGTCAACAATACTTTTATAAGTATCATTTAAATTCCTGCCAAACCCATGCTTACATTTGGCCAGCCAAATATTTATCATCTGACATGGTTCAAGATTTTATAGCAAATAGCCTATTATATAATAAAGATTGATCAGAGACAGATTTCTTCTTTTAGTTTTAACTTTTTCAACAAATAGTGAGGTGCTTACAAAACATGTAAAATAAATACATAAATAAACAAGGGGCTGCCTTAATATAAGCCAAGACAATGTTTATGTATATGACTCTTTCCTATTGAATGGGCATTTACAGAAAGAAAAAGAAAAAACTTTTTTGGTTTCATTTTAGATAAACAGTCTCTTAATAGCCAATGTAGAAGATAACTAATAGCTTAAAAGCAGAATTTATTAAAGATTAAAATAATTTTCACAAACTTTCTGTAGACAAACATGACTTAATTCATCAAGAAATTATACATTAAAAAACACATGAAATTAATTGTCTTGGTTTTTAAAACCTGCAGCAGAGAAAACCTTTACTTGGACTCAATAAGAGGCTTGACAAGATTAGGCCTCGAATGACTTGAAATTGTGACAAAAGATTGTCTAATATTAATATTAAAAATTCAGCATGTTTGCTTAACATAGTGTACAATGTCTAATGGTGTTTTTCCATGCCTTGCAGAGCAAGTGCTTGCAGTTAACCTTAAAAAAGCACTGATCTTCTAATCCCGTTACTTACCACAACACACACACACACACACACACACACACAC
>NW_015619379.1:0-1324 GCF_001515605.1 Sinocyclocheilus anshuiensis
CATTAACAGCCTCATTCCGCTCGAAGAATTTTCTCTCCACTACCACGACATTGACCAAGCCATAACCCTGATTAAAGACGCAGGTCGCGGCGCGTGGCTGGCCAAAGTCGACATCACCTCTGCCTTTAAAGTAATGCCCATCCATCCAGATTTTTGGCGTTTATTCGGCATACGTTGGCACGAAAAATTTTACTTTTCAGTCCGCACAACCTTCGGATGCAGAAGCAGCCCAAAATTTTTTGACATGTTATTAGAGGCTATCTGCTGGATCCTTTCCAATAATTATGCAATCCCAACCTTGTCCACCTTTTAGATGATTTTTTGATCATCTCGCCTCCTGGCGTTATCCCAGCCGCACATCTCTCAACAGTCCAGGAAGTATTTTCCAAACTCGGGATTCCGCTCGCCCAGGTCAAAACCTCGGGCCCAACCACATCCATCGAATTTCTAGGCATCCAATTAGACTTGCAAAAATTCCAGGCATCTTTATCTAAAGAAAAAATCGACAGAAAGATCCTGGTCGCTTCCGCCCTCCTAGACAAACCAAACTGTTCCAAATGCGAGCTGTTGTCTATCCTCGGCCACTTAAATTTCATGATGCGCATGATCCCGCAGGGCCGCCCTTTCCTCTCTCACCTCCTCTCCCTCGCGTCCTCTGTGCGCGCGCTCGAGGATTGCATATCGCATTATCTAGTTCGTGCTGCAACGAGCTTCGTTTATGGATAACCTTCCTCAAACAATGGAATGGCTTATCTTCTATAATAGCATGGTTTCTCGCCCGGTCGACATCCAATTATTCACGGACGCCGCCCCCTCATGCGGTTTCGGGGGATTTTACCAAGGCCGCTGGTTCGCTTCTACGTGGCCCCCCCAGCTGCCAGAGTTGCCGCAGTCTCTCTCATCCTCAGCACTGTTCGAGTTATATCCTCTAGTCGCCGCAGCGTCCCTGTGGGGGAAAGAATGGTCCACCACCAGCATCATAGTGCATTGCGATAACGAAGCGGCTGTGCATTGCATAAATAAAGGCCGGTCTCATTCCCGGCATTAATGCCCTTTTTAAGACGTCTCATTTGAATTTCAGCTTGCGACTAATTCATTTTAAATGCAAAGAATGTCCCCGGATCCAAAAACCAAATAGCGGACTCTCGCTCTCTTTTTGCTTTCCAGAAATTCAGGCTGCTGGCACCAGATGCCGACCCACTCCCAACACCAGTACCTCCATATTCAGAGCTGATATTCCCGTAAACCACCCACTAAGAAGCCTTCTAGATGCCTCCCTCAGTTCTATTCTCCAGGCCGTCTCCCCCAGGACCCTCCAATCCTA
>NW_015619380.1:0-1324 GCF_001515605.1 Sinocyclocheilus anshuiensis
TAATAAAAAAAATCAATTTTAAATTTTACATTTTATTAATTAAATTTAAATTTAATTTTAATATTTACAATTAATTTTATTACATGTATTTATTAATTTTAAATTTTAAACTCCTAGTCCAATTTTCACTAATTTTACAAATTTCACAATTTGCAATCAAATTTGTCTGTACGCTGATTCACAGTGAAAAAAATTAAAATAAACTGAAGAATGTGAAGAATATGAAGCAGAGAATCATTGCCTGCTGATGTTCTGTTGAAGATCTATTATGACTCCTCCCCCTGAACTGTCCCTTGCCCTTATCTGCTTTCTCATTGGCTGTAGGTTGATGATGTCTTTTCCAGTCAAAACATGTCATACTGAAGGACTCTTGAGTTGCCGGCAGGTCCAAATATTTAGCATTCTAAATATCTCACGGACATCAGTGAGGGGTCAGCACTTCTCTCAGACTTTGAGGCTTTCGCACTTGGTTCAGCTGCCTAGTCCGAACCCGAGTTCGATTGCTCCTCAAACCCCCTGCCCCCTGGTTTGTGTTCATACTGTGTTTTTTTTGTTCCGAGCCACAGTACATTTGCATCTTCAGAGTGGCAGCTGTTTACCTCTGTTACTAAGTAACAACTATGAAGAAGATGGCAACATGAATAGATGCTTGCTCACTTCATTTTTGTACTTCGGATTTTGAACATTTGATTTATTTCCAAAACGCCACCACAGAACGGCAGAAGCGTCTATCATGACTGTAATGTGAATGTTCAAAAGAACGCGAGAGTCATTTTCTGCCAGCAAAAAGGAGATAGAAATTCTCTCTGCTGCAGTGCATCAGTCATGCTTTTCAAGAAAGCGACTGAGTAAGCGCCTAACTGCCCTTTTCTTTTTAGGTGTACTCAGGTAGCACACCCAAGTTCTGAAAATGCTGTTCACAATATCCAAATAAACCAAACACTGATGTCAAATGAACCCGGGTATGCACCAAAAGTGTGAAAGCCCCCTAATACACACTATACGATTGTCACTTGTGTGAACAAGCACCAATTTGCCTCTAATTTCTGGCATTTGTCTCTGATTTCCAATTTTTCGAACTCCTCCTCGATCATTGGTCCAATTTTAACCAAATTAAACATAAAACAATCTTCACAACATTTGCTTCTGCTCTGGAATGGCATTCCTTCTCTGAAGACGTCAGTTGGACGGCTTGGGCCATGGCTTGGGCAGAATATCCTTAACCACACACTTCTAACTGTTAGTTTGCTATGACTGAGCGATGGAGAGGAGGAGCGCTAAAATAAAACCCCACCCTCTATTCAAAACTCCATTTCAGATGGAA
>NW_015619381.1:0-1320 GCF_001515605.1 Sinocyclocheilus anshuiensis
AATAATGTTCTTTTTAGCAGCATCATATGACCCCTTTAAATTTTTGACTTGCATAACCGTTCACAGATGCATGGATGTTTTCTCAGAAATACATACAGTACATGGGTAGAGCTGCTTTGTTTTTGATCATGTGACACAACCAATGTAAATATTATTATTAAATCAATGTTCTTAATAATACAAAATAATTGTAAAATCAGGCTATTTTATGTGTAGTATTTATTCAGAATGATCAATTCTCAGAGAGATTTCAGATTTATGCATTTATGAGAAATCTGGTTGACCGTCTTGTGTAAATGCATTGGCAATTATTACTCGGCTAATAATAATACTAATTATTATCTCTGCATCACACATTTTAAGAGTGATTTTGATGCATCGCTACCATTCAGTTTAAAAAAAGAGGAGACGGCACAATCCCCCATAAACACTGGAAACCCCGCGCTCACAAAACGTCCCGCGGCAGATTTCGCATGTGTGGCACAGTAAAGCCTGTATTTGACTCAGGCTGCTCTCTGATGCCATCCAAGTATCCGAAGGCAAGGCCCGCATTATCGCGCTCCATCAGCAGTGTTTCCCAGGCCTGCCAGCTTCTTTGTGGCAAATCTCGCTCCGACAAGTAGGCGATTGGCAGGAAACTAGAGGCGAGTGACAACGGGCCGTAGTGGAGATGCATTCAGAGGTGCCAAGTCTATTCTTCTGCATGGAGAACCGGCGCCAAGTAGAGCTCACCTCCCCATCCATAACACACGCATACTCACGCTATGTGAGAAACGCCGCTTTTTAATTGTTAATTGTCTTCAATGATTTTATGTGTGCCAGCTCGGCCTGATTATCTGCCCCCTGGTTGCTTTCTGGGAATTAAAGGATGTTGCAATAGTTGCACGCTTCTGTAACCAGCTCCTCCGTCATGTAAAGACAGCTCTTCCCATCCTAACAATCCTGTGTCACATTCTTGAGGAAACAATGATTTTCTGACTATGAAAAGCCAACGATCTTCCCCCTCTCTCTGGCTGTGTGTCACAGATGGTAGGAAAACCATTGTAATGCTAATATAATATCAAACCGTGCAGGGACAGCTTAGCAGCGCATTTTGTGCACCGAGCGCCCTTTTCCATTGAGTGATTTAACTGGAGCTGGAGGAAGAAATGGCCACCCTTGGACCCGAATGAAAAGTCAGTGCTGTGAGTGGGTTGTTTCACACAACATAACATGCAAAGGCCTGATTTCCCTCATTGCTAAGTGCAGTTAATTAATGTCAGCGCAGATATATGTGCCACAATGCGTGATGCGTCAGCCTGACATTTTAAAAACATGTTT
>NW_015619382.1:0-1323 GCF_001515605.1 Sinocyclocheilus anshuiensis
ATCAAGACTTTGTAAAAGAGCATAATAGGACCCCTTTAAAATATTCGTGCATAAGATAACATACTTCTCAGCTTCACCACTCCCTTAACTGCAACACGTTACTAATAGTGCAAGAGTTCTGGCAGCATTTGTGTTTTATTGCCAAAACAAAGGTCACCAGTCACACTTGCCAATTACTAAACCGATCACAATGGAACATATTTGAATTCAGAGAAACAAATTCAGTCTTAATTTGTGGAAAAGCAATGTGTAATAAATTTCACAGGATGCAGTCCTTTGTTTATTTATTTTGCACAAGCTATGAACAGGAAAGACTGTCCCGAGTCACAGTGCTCACCTCTAGAACATTCTTCTTGCTTGACTTTTCTTTAGACGCCCATGATAAAGTCGCTCCTTTCAGTTCCACTGTGTACTCAGGGACGATCTGATTGCTCTTGGTCTGCAGGAGTCAACCAAAGGCAATCAGTTTATTTTAAATTGGTTCTCTTTAGTAGGTGCTACTGTATGTGATTTCTAAAAATCCATGTTGTACCAGACCAACTAGGGGTGCCGATAACCAATAAACAGTATATATCCAATATCGACTAATATGATACATTTAAAACAAAGTCTAATACTGATATGTTACTGATTTATTGTGCATCCCAAATTACGTAGTAAACAGATTAAGTAAACTTACAGACATCCCAGCAGGTGTAAATTTAGGGTCTTTGTGGAAAGTGAGTATGCCATCATGGAGAACAGTCCACGACTGCGCCCAGTTCTTCCTGCAAAGACAGCAACAGCCATTTCAGAGCAGAGACACATGGTAAAACACTTTAAAGATCAAAGATCTGTCTAATCTTACTCTATTCTCAGCATCTGAGGAATATATAAAAGGGAATCTTTATATAAACTACCATTAGCTAAAAGTGCAAGTTTCCCAGACCAGGGCTTTCAAGGTAACTGCAGTTGTGAGTTGATTGAAAAGCTAACAATTAGTTATTAAAATGGAAAAGTAAAATAAAAACAAATAGAAAAAAATGAAATGCAATGTCATTAAATGAAATAAAAAAATGTCCTGCATGTTGAAGAATGTGACATTATTAATATATTTACATTATTATCTCAGGGGGTTGACAAGAAAGTTTGGGAATCCCTGCAGTAAAAACACAACTACACAGTAGTTTTCACATTTTAATACTTGAAGTATGACTGTACTGTTTAACCAAAGATAAACTCTGTTCGTTTAAGGCCCCACCTCAGTCTTTTTCCATTCTCAGCCACTTTGGTCTTGTTGAGAATCCCAGCCTTCTCCAGTGATGACTGATGAATGCAAAAGAC
>NW_015619383.1:0-1324 GCF_001515605.1 Sinocyclocheilus anshuiensis
TTATGGACCGTACCAAATTCCTCCTCCTCCTCTTGCTGGAGCAGGGGAATCATACTCTCGAGGACCATACAAGACCCTTTGTGGAAATCTTCAACTTCACCCACTACCCAGACGACTGCTTCTGTTCGTTCTACCGCGTGAAGAGTGCAGTTGTCTGGAGGTGGTCCTCGCGAAGATTTCACCTCCTACGTGGAGTGGGTGCTGGTGAGTAACAACTCACCACTGTCTGCCTGCTACGCTGATGAGGAACTCACCAGCCCCACTCCTAACCCAGAGCCAGAGCTCCAAAGTCTGACCAGATGCGTGAGCAGACAACGAAGCCAGCCGTGGAAGATGACACAATGGAGTGCATGGTGTGGAGAAAAGCCCCACCCACTGTTCCTCGGGACTACACTCCTCTGGCTTCTCCTTGTCCCTCTGTCTCTGTCGGGCTTCTCCCTCCAACTCCACCTTGGTCCTCTGTCGCTCCGGGTCCACTGCGGCCTTCCGGATCCCGCCTACGCCTTGGTCACCTGAGCCATCTGCTCCACCTTGGCCCTCCAGATCCTTCCTGTCGCCCTGGCTCTGCGGCTCTCCGTCTCCACCCTGAGCTCCTATCCCACCTGCTCTGTCGCTGTCAGTTGGCCCCCTGGAGTCGTCAGCCCTTCCTCCACCATGGCTCCACCCTCCATCGCCTCCACTGTGTGCCACCTTCCTGGCTGCGGTCTGGGTCCCACCTGGCTCCTCCTGCTCCAGCTTCCTCCTGTCTTCTCCCTGGCTCCTCCATCTGATCCGCCTTGGCTCTTCCTGTCTTCTCCCTCTGTCTGATCCGCCTTGGTTCCTCCTGATTCCTCCGTGGCTCCTCCCTCCATTGTCGCCACCCTGGTATTCTGTCTGCCTTCTTGCCTGCCCTTCGTACTACTGCCTTGTTCCCACCCCAAACCCCCTCCCTCCCACCATCCTGCCATGGGGCGAGGTCGCGCGTTCGGGGAGGAGGGCATACTGTCACCATTATGAACTTTTTGTTGTGTTTCTTTCGTTTCCTGTTTAGTTTTGTTCCTTTGCCCTAGTTTTTGTCTCCCCTTAATTACTTTAGTCAGTCCACCTGTGTCTTATTAATTATCCTCATATGGTCCGTATATTTAGTTGCTGTCTCTTCAGTGTTAGTTTGTCGGGTCTCGTCAATGTAATGTGTCCCCAACCTTCCCTTTGCTTGGAATTACCTGTCTTTGGATTTATTAAAGACCATTTACCTTCATCTTCGTCTTTGTGTGTGTTCTTTGACATCGTAGTGTGACACTTAGTGCTGGGCGGTATACCGGTTCATACCGAATACCGATGTTTA
>NW_015619384.1:0-1323 GCF_001515605.1 Sinocyclocheilus anshuiensis
ACCATTTCACCAACAGACTAAACTATGGCAGTAAATAAAGCAAAAGGAAATTAGATGAATTGCACAAAATCAGTCAATATGTTTACGCTGCATTCCAGAAAAATGGAAAAAATAATATATTATTATTAATATTTTAGTGACAATTACGCACATTTTACCCAGAGAATCCCCACAATGACTTAATTAGCATTATTTTAATGCAGAAAAAAAACAACAACTTATAACATTTAAAATTTTATACATTTTATAAACTCTCTTATAAATTGCAAATTCTCATAAAACATATTCAAAAACATTTTGTTCTACTATTATTATTACTATTACTTACATCCTGACTTTCATTTAATGTCAATTAAGCAAAGTTACCTCCCCAAAATCACCACAATAATTTAATTCTCAATTGTTTAATACAGAAAAATTAAGATATATTACTAAAATTATAAAATATTTAGACATAATGTTTTATTTTATTTATTTATTTTATATCTGTAATTAAAAACGAACATATTGGAGTAAGAAAAAATAAACGTATAAGTGAGTGAATAATAATAATGCGAATAATAGTAATTAAAATTTGGAAGCAAATTGTGATTAACTGTTATATGTAAAATATCAAAATGCAAAACAAGTTTTTCTTCATGCTATATTTTTTGTGAGATATACTCAACTACAATTTACGAAGAAAAAAAAATTCTGTATTCCCCCATTCGTCCTCATGCTGTATATCTTGATGACATGTTTGTGATTCTGCACTTGGTTAAAAGCATCTGAATGCTAATGCTGGTGATGCAAAGCTTCGTTTCACGCTTATTTGCTCATAATTTAGTCCTATTCAACTCCAGAGCATAACAGACCACATCAGACCAATGCAACCCCTCACCAGAACACACACGCTTCTCAATCAGCATGAAATATGACCTTGGAATGGCTAAAATATTGACAACATCCTGAAGACCAGACTGAAAGTGCACGCAACATGCTACAAAATCAAGCCCAAGCTGGATGCAGCAAAACCAACCCAACCCTTGCAGAGGTCATTCAAGTAAATTAATTACAAGCTCTATCGATTTCACACTCTCCAGCCCGAAGTGAGCCCGTCATTCTGCTGAAATAAAGTGTTTGGCATCATTACACAGATGGTTAGAGGACACTGAACAAGCCATAAAGCAAGAGAAAGAAAACATCGTGTTTCAACTGAGCTAGTCTGCCTGACCTGATGGATATATAAGGCACTACATGTGACCCTGGACCACACAACCAGTAATAAGACTCAATGTTTTGAGCTTTCCATTGATGTATGGTTTGTTAGGATAGGACAATATT
>NW_015619385.1:0-1324 GCF_001515605.1 Sinocyclocheilus anshuiensis
TACTTTTGTTTGTCTTATGTGCGCAAATTCACAGAGCAACCCTTTCTGATTTATTGACTGCTGTTTCCTAATCATCCTCAGTTCTGTATTTCAGGTCACCTTGACCTTTTGTCTGTTGTTTTTGGAGGGTTCTCAGAGACTGATGTCATTAGACAGGCCAGTGTATCATAATCAATATTTAGTAGCTCTCTACTGTCCTAACTAGGTTAAGTTAAACAACGTTGAATCAGGTTATCAGAAGTTCTGATATATTTAAACAAAAGCCTCCCTGCTTTTGTAACCTTGAAAGAATGCAATTTCTTGTTTTTCGTTGACTCAGATTTTATATGATTGTTACATTTGTTTCTTTTGTGTAGAATTGTGTACAACAGGACAACTCGGAAGACGTCTAATGCGCCGGGGGTGGAAGTCAGGGTCCCTGGATTTGGACAGACGCACCCTATAGAGTTTCTTGACTTAAACAAGCTGACAGGTGAGTATACAGTAACATTTCAATGAACTTCTTTCCTTACAACATCTGTATTTTTATTCTGATGTACATTTTTTTTTTTTGTAGGTTACTTTCATACCATGGTTCAACATTTGGTCAGCACTGGATATGTGCGAAATGAGACTGTCCGTGGTGCTCCGTATGACTGGAGAATCGCTCCAAGTAAGTGAAATCACAGTGACAGGCAACAACAAATATTTCGCCATCGCGCACAAACAAATAGTTGACTGTACTCACTACATCAGGATTACTCAACAGTCAACAGAGTTCAACTCCAACTCAAATCAAATATACATGAGCATGAGAATCAAGGTCTTCAGGATTACATGAAAATGACAGGCTGGAGTGTTTGATTAGGGTTGGAGCCAAACTGTGCAGGACAGTGACCCTCCTGGACTGGAGTTGTATAGTCCTACTCTACATAATTATCTCTACATATGCTTTACATATTTATTGTGTTTTCATATACATTTATATAATATACAGAGGCAATTCAAAATCAAAATGAACATTTAAACCCACCCAACAGACAGTGCAGTCAAGCACAAACATTTCCAAATTGGAAAAAATAAATATGTATAATTAAAAAAATAGATTATTTACATAGACACTTACATATACATACATAAATACATACATGCATACATATATATTAGTGCTGTCAAATGATTAATCGCGATTAATCGCAAACAAAATAAACGTGTTTTTTTTTTTTACATATGTATACTGTGTATATTTATTATGTATATATAAATACACGCACATGTATATATTTCAGAGAAATATGTAATTTTTATATATTAAATATATTTATTTATAATATAAATTATATTA
>NW_015619386.1:0-1325 GCF_001515605.1 Sinocyclocheilus anshuiensis
AAAACTAAATTAATTGTTGTCTGGGTCCCAGGAGGTTAATGCAGATATGCCATCAGACACTGACGAAGGGTCTGTGTTTGCCGATAAATCAACTTCCCAAGACGATGCATGCATTTAAGCGCCATAATAAACTTTCTTAATTGATAAGCAAAAAATGACACGAAATGAAAACATGCGGTACATCTACCAAAAAAAAGTTAAACATCTAAGTGCAACATTTAGACAAACTGCCCGTGTTGTTGTACTGCAGTGCGCGCCACTGGCCGCAGGGGGCGCTGCTGAGTATATAACGCTTCCATGGGTTCTGCGCTCCAGAGTCGCTCAGCGCTGGGCTCGGATCACTACAGTCCCATAGTCGCCCTCCGTTAAAGCATCTTTACAGCTTTTGGGCTGAACAGAAGACCCAAGACGGAAGAGTCCAACTTCTGAGGGGCGATATGGACATGAAGAAGAGGATTCATTTGGAGCTGAGGAACAGGACGCCATCTGATGTGAGTAATGTTGAGGCAGAGCTGTAGTGTGCTAGTGAAGTTAGCTGAGCTGTGTGTGTGTGTGCTCGGTGTAAACCCTGCTAGAGTAACTACATCATGCCTTCATTCGTCTGGTTTGATATGAAACGATCTGAAGACTGCCGAGTAACGTTACTTCAGTTCGCAAAACTGAGGCGTTATTGCAGTATCTGTGCTAGACGATGCTGTTAACGTTAAATATATAATCTGACTAACATAGGATTTTTTTCTTAAGCGCGCGAAGGCTTTTCGGTTATATGAAACTGTTGTTTAAAATAAAAAAGTTTTCAAACTGCGGAGAGAGTGGTGTTTAACGTGTTGTGGTTACATTGTTACTCGAGGCGCAGATTCCCGCCATTACTCCCAGCGCGCCTCAAACCGAACGCAATACTCAAAATACTCGCGCTGGTGATTTTCAAACGAGTTATGAGGTAAAACGTGTGCAAAGACGCAACGCGGATCTCAGAGAGAGAGAAAAGGGAGGAAAAAATCTGCATGTGCTTCTCTGGTTCGTCACTAGAGAAAGAATCTCGCCATTTTTTGTCTCGCTAACTTCCGCTCCGTCTTCGTCTTTCGCAGCAGAGCAATGCTACGTCACTTCCGCCCTCGTTTGTTGTTTTTGGCGCGCGGGATTTTTTTTTTATTTGTATGAATGCAAACGTCACAAAGATGACATTAAAAGATATACAACTTTGTATAGAGTACACTTATCAACAACATGTACAATGTCATCTGAACATGCAGAACAAAAAAAAAAAGAGAAAAAGATAAAGAAAAAATAAAAATTGGAAGAAAGGAAGAAAAAAAAACATGAGG
>NW_015619387.1:0-1324 GCF_001515605.1 Sinocyclocheilus anshuiensis
CCAGAGAGTAATCAGGTAATTGATCATACAGACAGGTAATCATTCCTGTGCCAGACTCTCTGGCTGCGAGTGGTCGGGCAGCATTAGGGAAACATGTCCTCAAACACAGTACACAGAGAAAAACAGTCAGGCTTGCCGGCAGGAGCTAATGCTGAGAGAGAATTAGATCGAGGACACATTACAAATATAGAATCCCTAGAATGATTTGCAATGCCACAACAATTCTACGAATTCTACATGTGCAAGTTCCAGTCAAGCTAACAGTTCTTAATCATGAGAATGAATCATAAAGCTTCTTTGACACCTTTTCTGTGTAATGTGCTGAGCAGATGGCTGGTGAACCTAAAAAACAACTTCATTTGACTACGGTAATATTTGCTCCATGATATGTCATGCACTTCTTTAAAACATTTGCTCAGATGAACCAGAACAGAAGGCAAGGTTTTATATGAGTAATTGCGGAAGAGATCTTTAGAAAGCTGCTTAGACCGAACAGTGATTTACTGTACATCGATCGATATTCCAGCAGAGGTTTATTTTAACAGCTGCATCAAACATTCCCATGGATGATAATGTTTTATGTTGTGGTATCTTGGCAGTCATTAAATATTACGTTTTACTCGAGCAGGACAGGACTGTAATGGAAAATGATCTCACCAAACTTGAGTGACTGGTAAACCTGCTTTTACTTGTGAAGTGATACACAACACGCCCCAGTGACTAAGATATGCCAATATGAAATTTGTTTAAAACAAAAAAAAAGAGAAATAATGGATGCTGTATTTTTGCAGAGCCTGACATTTACCCAGGCCTATACTCTTCCTTTCCATCAGTTCTCCCAATAATAATAATAATAGTTGGATAACAATAACAGTTGTATAAAATTTTAGAGGTAGAGTGATGCCGAGGATCCAGGCGGCCGCGATGGAGCTGTAGTGATGATTGCCCGAGAGATGTAGGTGGGGATCCGGAGGCCAGAGGGAGCGACTGAGGAAGGAGGCGGAGCCTGAGTGAGGGTGGAGCGGGCCATAGCCGAAGGGGTGGAGGGCCAGAGAGCAGCAGACGGCCTGCAAGTCCGCAGCGGAGGCATGACGAAGTCCGACCCAGGTGGAGCCGACTGACCAAGGGAGCCTGGCAAGGCCGAATGGCCGATGGCCAATGCCGGAATCGAGGGTGGGAGGAGCTCAGGTGCAGGAGTCAGGACAGCGGGATTAGGGAGATGGACCTCACTGCAGAACACAAGATCCAGGGGGCTTGGCTGGATCCAGATCCAACTCCACCCACCTTACATATACCTAAACCTACCCGTCTCCACCCCCTGATC
>NW_015619388.1:0-1325 GCF_001515605.1 Sinocyclocheilus anshuiensis
GTTTCTCAACCAATTTAAGATCACCTGGAGATTGAAGAACATGTTTAGTAAAACATGCACCAAAACATACAATAAAATCATTTCTTAAGAATCCAAGGACCAACATGTACCAAGTGTTGCCAGCTCCAGGGTACAGTTCTGTAGGGTGTCGCTAGTCTGATTAACAACCAGGACATCCAGGACGATGTCATACTGATTGACATGGACATAAGCTTCTGCGTACACTGGATCTGAGAAACCAGTCAATTGGGTGACCTGGAAGAAAACATGAGATGGCTCAGTCTAGGACAATGGTTTTCAACCAGGGGGCCCCAAGATGACAAAACAAGCTAAAAAGAATAAGAATAAGAATAAGAATAAAAAAAAAAAAAGCTTTTTATTTTAATTCAACCCCCCCACAACAGTTTAAAAAAAATAAAAAACAGGGTTCTCACGGCCTGGGAAAACCTGGATATATGAGGTAGACGGAGTTTAAAATGGTTATTTCTAGACCTGGAAATGTCATATACATTCATATGTTAAATGGAGTGGGATTGTTGAAGAACTGAAATGTCTGAAATGTAATTATTTAATTGTTGTGTATGACAAAGGTGATTCCCTTGGATTCAAAAAGAATGAGAACCACTGATAATGGTAATCTAACTGATAAACAAATGCTCCACTGAAGAAATAAAAAACATTAGCAGAGCTATGGAAATATTATATTGTGAGATGCTAGAAATTGGCAGAACATTTTTGACTCCTGTCTGATGTGACACTTCAGTGTTAAAATCTGATCAGTTGAACCAACATGCCCTCTGGTGGTAAAAGATGACAAACTACAAACAACCTTTCCAATTATGTTTAAGCCTTGCAACTAGTCATCATCATAAAAGTATGTCTTGTACAGATTCAAACAGATCCATATAAAATCTTCCAAAGACCTTATTAAGTTTGGAGGCCAGAGGGTCTGCGGCTTCTTTCCTCTGAGTATTGCCCATAGCAGCCAGCAGACTGAGCTGAAACTGATCCTCTTTGGATGTCATCTCATTCTTAGCGGTCAGCTGCATGAAGGAGATCGGATCATCCGCCTGAACAGTTACGTTGCGCTTCTCAGACTCTTTCTGAGAGAGAAAAAAAAAACACCACAATTAAATATAATGGTCAAATTTCATCTTTTAATCTATAAGAAATGGTCTGACAATATGTTTGACTATATCTTTACACAGATTTAACAATAATATAACTATATTAATAGATTTCTGAATTCAGTAACTACCAGGAAGCAATGAGGGGAAACATGCTTACCTTCTGAGACAGTTTCTCCTCCTCCAGTCTGACAGCGA
>NW_015619389.1:0-1325 GCF_001515605.1 Sinocyclocheilus anshuiensis
ATAAATAAAATAATCAGTTTATGTTTATCAGGTTGGTTTATACCAACAGAAATGTATCAAATGTAAAATAAAACACTGCATAGTCCCCACTGTATAAATTAATTAATATTAAAGTCACAATACATATTCAGCAGTGAGTGACATTCTCTTTTATTGTTTGTTTAACATTATTAACATGTGACATGGTTTATTATGCTTTATCACTTTAAGACCTAATACATAGATACAGTATATTGAAACAAATACGATTTTTCCACAAAATTCTCTAATTTTGTGAATATATGGCTGTTCAATCCCAGCAATCCATGAAAGAGAATAGGGTACAGGGTCACTCTGCAAAAAAATCCCTTTTTCTCTTATTGGGTTTGAACCATTAAAATTCATACTGTCCCTGGATCTACTGGGAAGAAAACTAAGTTATTAATATTTTAAGAGTCCTTCTTTTCTTTTTAATGTATTGTTTAATGACCACATAGCTATTGAATATTTGATTTTGATTAGTTGATGAATATTTTAAGGGTGTGCAATTATTATTCAGTAAACATACAGCTATGAAGTAGTTCTAGATCTTTTGATCGCATTACACTTATATCACTTAGCGAAATCATTTAAGTTATTTCAAAGGCCACTTAAAGAAAGTGACCAAGCTAACAAATAAGATAGGATAAAACTAACAATTTCAATGTTTTCTTACTAAGTTTTATTATGTAAAGCCTGTTCTAGCTGTTTTGCTCTTCTGTCTCTGCATACACATACAGACACTCACGCGCACACAGAGGGACGCACAGAAACTTGTTATCAGTGCTGACCTTTGACTTATCAATAAAACTGTTTAACAATTAAAACAACATTTCTCAGTAGCGAGTTTGTAATGTCACTGTTTTTTAAGTAGTTAAACTTGCAGGTTTGGTATTAGTAGAGACCAGGGTAGGAAATAAAAAGGGCTTGAGGCAAAAAAGCCACCGACATGATCAAATATACAAAGAAATGCCCCAGTACAATTAAACTATTTATTAACACTCTGATCTGATGAACATGTCTGTTTCCATTTGTCTGTGTCTGTTGGTGCAGTGTGAACTGGCCTATAAACAACAAAGTGCATATACAATGTAAACGCTATTGATACATGATCTGCTTGGTCTTGTTTCAGGATGATGCATAGCATTTGAAGCCTTTCATACTTGCATGATGGTGGCAGGCTGAAAGGTGCTGTTATTTTCTTTGTTTTTACAAAACATTTACTTCTATCAGAACCACTATCGTCAAATAGGATTGACAACTAGCACACAGTTTGGATTGGCGGTATGGTTCTGTTCTGGGCAAGA
>NW_015619390.1:0-1326 GCF_001515605.1 Sinocyclocheilus anshuiensis
AAAAAAAAAAAAAGTATAGTTCACACAAAAATGAAAATTCTGACTTTCAGAATCTGGGTAACCTAACCGTTTCTGGTGCTGATTGACTTCCATAGTGGTTTTTCCCCCATTCTGTGGAAGTCAATGAGGACCAACAACTTTGGTTACCCACATTTTTTTTTAAATATCTTTTTATGTTCAACAGAAAAAATAAATTCATACAGGTTAAGCCTAGGTCCCCTAGCTGGGGAAGGGCCCTAGAGAAAAAAATATGGGCTTAATATAAAATACAATTTGATATTTATTTCCACATTGTATGTGTTGGCTATGATGTTACACTTTTGTCATTGTTGCTTTCCTTTTAGAGTCTCAAGATTACATTTCTTAGTAGACTTAAAAGGGTTCATAAAATGGAAAATATGTAGTTGATTTTTTTTTTGTTGAAGATCTTTGCACAGTGTGCCCGATCTACTACTACAATATTCTGAATCGGTCAGTTCACAGGGAGTAATATTTGTGCATATTTTATATATCTTACAAGTTCTGACATATACTAAAGTAGCCTTTGCTTATTGATTTCATTGCTGGAAAATAAATAATTCTATCTTTTTGACAGAAGACAGAAAATAAGGAATGGCATCTCGATTTAAAGGAAGATATCGGATAAATTAGTAGTGAGTTTTTGATAAGCCTGAAATTATCTTAAGTAGCATAACAAACAGTAGCGTATTAACTGTTAAATGCTACGTGATGCCTGTTAGTGGAGGATGTTAATGTTATGTTGGGATTTAGGTGGAAAAAAATTCTCCAAAATTGGAAATATACGTTGACATTTGGAAATCAGTAAATAATCCGTGTTAAAATATATTGTTGTAGTTTAAAAACAAAATACATGGCCGTAAAAAAAACTACGTTTGCGAGAAACCTCATAATGCGTCCACATCTGCGCATGCGCTGAAATTGTGTTGCAAATAGATGCAATTTTATTATTGTGCAATTCATTTGTAAACTAATATGTGAATCGGACTGCTAAATTTAGAGTTTATTAAAAACATCTTTTCAGATTCTGAAATCGGATTGGATTCATTCGATTGGAAGAAAATCAGCGCGCTCTGCCAACTTGCTTGCTGCTGTATTTAGCTCAGGTTTCGGCGTGTAATGTTGTTCATACTTCACTTTTCGTGAGCCCACCTAAGGAATTATACTATGGTATTTCTATATCATTTCTTTCATTGTCTAATTGTTGGAAATACATTGTTAACATTGATACAAGTGAAGAATAGGGGTGGCGCAGCGTTTTGTAAGGCCCGGATAGCTCAGTCGGTAGAGCATCAGACTTTTAATCTG
>NW_015619391.1:0-1326 GCF_001515605.1 Sinocyclocheilus anshuiensis
CTAGTGGAGACCATGCCTACAGACATGAGGGCCCTGCAAGACTTTGATGAACCTGACAAGCTTCAAATCCAGATGAATGATGTCATAACCATCATAGAGGGCAGGTGAGCTTTTATATAGAATGTAATGGGACTTATAGATTCATGATTGATGTGACACTTTCATTTTATAGTGAATGATCTTAGGACAGACAAGATGAAAACAACAGTCTACCCCAGTGGTTCCTGGAGTAATTTTGAATCCAAGGAAAATCCAGACTTTTTTGACTTAAGAAATCCATACATTTTAAAGGCAGAATGTTCTTCTGTGATTTTTTTAACCAGTGAATTTACATGATTTTGCCACACATTTATAACTTACTGTATAATGATTAAGGATATGTTTACATTTTCACAATTATTATCGGAAAAAAATATTCTGTTTGGCATAACTAGAAAAATGTATGTTCATTATAAAAATGGCCATGAAATTTAAAAGGATAGTTAATCCAAAAATAATAAAAAAAACGTCATCATTTACTCACCCTCAAGTTCCAAACCTGTACGAGTTTCTTTCCAAACAATCGAATGGCTACCATCAACTGTTGTTTACCAACATTCTTAAAAATATCATCTTTTGTGCACAACAGAAAAAAATTATTAGTGCTCATCAGAAGAAAGAAATTTAGGTTGGGAGCATGAGGGTGAGTAAATGTGAGAATCCTGGTTCTTCAAAGGAAACATTTGTTTAGGGGGTGAATTAAAATAAGAAATATCTTGATTTTTAAATGTTTTATTTATACATTTAAAAATCAAGTCTTTGATTTATTTAATTCACATTTTGACGTATTTTAAATAATTTGAAGTCATCTTGAGGCCCTCTTGGAAATCTGGTCTAGACCTAGAGATGGGAATTGTAATGAATTTAATTCTGGTTCTATAATTTCTCAGACTGGTTCAGTGCTATTGATTTACTAACAAGAATCTGCTCATATGATTCACTCCTTTGGGAATCATTCAATACTGGTTGCAAAAACTGTTCAAGAACTGTTAAAATTATAATAAAAAAATAAATAAAAAAAACGAATAAGAACTAGTTCTCAGTTCCCAGCCCTCTTTAATGAAGTAGCCAAATAAGAGAGATGCTATGTTTTTGTCTTTAAACGGTCTCTGTGTGTCCTGCAGGGCAGAGAACTACTGGTGGAGAGGTCAGAACAAGCGTACCCTAAAGTTTGGTCAGTTTCCCAGGAACACAGTCACGTCAGTGGCAGGTCTTTCTGCCCATGACATAAGCCGTCCACTGAAGAACAGCTTTATTCACACGGGCCATGGAGACACTAACCCTCAC
>NW_015619392.1:0-1325 GCF_001515605.1 Sinocyclocheilus anshuiensis
AATGTTGACATTGACAACCCTGCATTCGGTCTTACAGATGGGAAGCATGTTAGAAACATATTATCGTTTCTGTTGTTTATTGTTTAACATCTAGATTCTGGTCTACAAAATACCTCTACAATGAATTATGCAAGTTATATGTAGTATAGGGCTTATCTAAACAAAACTTTGTTTTGCTATAAAATTATTATTATTATTATTTTTCTGTTGAATAGAGTCCTGAAGTCATGATGTAATTTTGTAAGCCAACATGGAAGTTTGCATCACCCAAAAAGCTGTTTATCTAGATCAGGGGTCCTCAAACTCGGTCCTGGAGGGTCGGTGTCCTGCAGAGTTTATGCAGAGTTCCTGCAAACGTTTATGAATCTTGCACATTTTGTTCCTCAAGATAGCCTTCACAAATAAACACATAAACTTTATGAATTTTGAAGTCTAAATACAAACCAGAAGTAAAAAGCTAAACACAGGCTACAAACAAACTACACTACAGCCGCATGACTTCAACATTACCAGCACTAAACTTCGACAACTCTTTTATGTACAAGTTGAAAAGTTTGAGTATGCAAGAGCATGCAACAAGGTTGTAAATGTGGACTAGTGAGTAGATAAGTTTAACTGTTCAGCGTCCTCACAATCTCTGTATTCCATTTAGCTACTAGTTAGCGACTACCTTTTTCAAGACATGTAAAAGCTTAAAATTATGAGTGGGGTATCACTAATATATTTATGTTGTAGAATAAAACGTGAAATTATCTTGAACTTGGGTTAACCACAGACGTTATTTGAGGCATTTATCAAAAAACCCATTGACAATCGACAGTTCAAAAAAATGCTAACTAATGCAAGTTTTAGGACTCGTTCATGCAACATTGAACTATCACACATTTTCGATTTGGAGACATGCAGTGAAAAACAGCTGCACAAGATCACACAGCCAAATCAGTTATTAATTCTATCTTTGATTGACAAATCCTTTAATTACTCAGAGGCATTTCATATATATAGGAAGAAACAAATCACCCTGTCATGCTGAAGGTAGTATTTAAACATACATGCCAAGACACTTTTTTTCAAAAAAATGTTTATGAAGCATTGATATTGCAATGTTATTAGATACCACAAAGTTACCGATCTGACTTATTATACTAGCATTACTTAAATGATATAGAAAACGTGTCAAATTTTCTGTCAACACAAAACAACTTCTGTGACAAATGAGCATTAGAAAGAAAAATCAATAGAGCAAAAGATTGCCATGTCGTCATCACTGTTGATTTAGATTAGCATTTTAAAGGGGTCATATGATGCGATTTCAAGTTTTCCTT
>NW_015619393.1:0-1326 GCF_001515605.1 Sinocyclocheilus anshuiensis
CAATCAATCACTCTTTTCAGCAGACGTGATCAAAACAGTTTTTGAAAGTTTTTATGTGGATGATTGCTTGAAGAGTGTCTCTTCTGAGGAGGTAGCAGTCGCCATTGTACAGGATCTTACTGCTCTTTGCCAAAAGGGTGGTTTTTGTTTGAACAAGTGGAGCAGTAATAGTCGAAAGGTGTTGCAATCAGTTCCAGAGCAATTCAGAAGCAAGGATATCCAGTGTTTGGATCTAGAGCAAGATAAGTTACCTGTGGAAAGAACATTGGGTCTTCGGTGGTGTACGGAAGCTGATGTGTTTCAATTTAGAATGCAGCTCAAATCTCAACAATATACACGAAGAAAAATTTTGTCTACAGTCTGTTCTGTGTATGATCCTATGGGATTCCTTGCTCCTATTATGTTACCTGCCAAGTTTCTTCTACAGGAATTATGTAGACAGAATCTGAGTTGGGATGAAAATATACCCCCAATGCTTCAAATAAGGTGGAATAGTTGGATTTCTGATTTGGATAAGGTAACAGAGTTTCAAGTGGATCGATGCATAAAACCCACAGGCTTTGGAAAAATCATGCATGCCTGTTTGCATAATTTCTCAGATGCATGTGAAAAAGGATATGGTGTGGTTACTTATCTCAAGTTGATTAACTGTAATAATAAGGTTCATGTGACATTCTTGCTCGGTAAGGCCAGAGTGGTGCCTCTTAAGCCGATAACCATTCCTCGTTTGGAACTAACAGCAGCTGTACTTGCTGTGAAAGTCGACTACATGCTAAGAAAAGAGCTACGACTTCAATTGGAGAATTCAGTTTTTTGGACTGACAGTCAGACTGTGCTTAAATACATCAAGAATGAGGACAAGCGCTTTCAGACTTTTGTGGCAAACAGGGTCTCTTATATAAGAGACAGGACACTACCTCAACAATGGAGATATGTGCCTACAAAGGAGAATCCTGCGGATGATGCGTCACGTGGAATGCAGATCAAAACCTTTATGCAAAACCAAAGATGGATTAAAGGATCTAGTTTTCTTTGGACTGCAGAGGAGTGTCGACCATCTCAAGAAGAGGAAACCAACATGCAGGAAGATGATCCAGAGATCAAACGAGAACATAAGGTAAATTCTATTGTTCTGCAAATGTCACAAAATCCCACCAATTATTTCATCACCTACTTTTCAGAATGGAAAAAGCTGAAAGTGGCTGTTGCTTGGGTACTCAAGTTCAAGAAACTGCTGAACAGTTTACGTCTTAAAAGGAAGGAATTACTAGCAATGGGAAAGGATTGTGATGCTACTACATCTACTATAGATGAGCAAATGAATTT
>NW_015619394.1:0-1326 GCF_001515605.1 Sinocyclocheilus anshuiensis
GTGTGGGCTTGTGGAGAAGGAAGTGATTACAGCACAGATGGGTCCCCTCTATTTCACTGATAGTGCATCTACAGATAAGGCCATTGTATTGGTCCGTGAGAGAACAAGTGTAGTGGTTTCTTGACGAATCTCTGTTAGAAATCCCTTGCTGTCTTATCCTATGAATCTCAGGTAAGTCTATAGGCGTGCATTTCAGCGCTGTATACCATTGGTTGAACAAGCAGCTGGCATGTTGGATTGCTCAAATGCAATGTTTCCATTTTACAGGGAAATCTACATAATAATGGCTTACGTGCAGTTACTTACTTAAAATATTACCTTGCTTTTCTCCAAAACTCAGTTTAAATTGTTCTATATCAACAAATGTGATGTTTTGGTGCCTTGGACATCCAATTGGAAAGGGTTACGCAACCCTTTCCAATTGGATGTCCAAGGCATCAAAACATCACATTTGATGATATAGAAAAAATCTGTTCTGATCTGGTCATGCACAAAAGTAAGAAACAATGCTGAATGAAAATAAAATCCAACTAAGCGTATCATCACAGATAATTAGGAAAGCAAAATAAACGGGTTTAAAGCTTCCCATATCTTTTGTTGCTGACGTCAAAGGATGTGTGTCCAAACAAACTACAGTATTTTGGTATTTATATTAATCTCTCACTTTGGTAGTATCTAACCAAATTAGGCAGATTCCGACAGAAATGGTTCAATGAGATGCCCTCATCCTCAAAAACCTAAAACAACATTACATACATGTATGTTTGTTGCAACCACAAGTGGCATGAAACCTTTGAAATTCAGAAGACATCCCCTTGTGAAAAAGAAGTACACTTTAGCATACTTATGGAAATGCATGATGTTAATATTTATACATTTCAGGGTTTGATTAAGGGTACTTTGGTTTACTTTAGTGCAATTTCTGCACTATTGAACCATTACCATGACTCACTGTGCAGCTTTCTTCTGTTTCAAACGCACCCAGAGTGTCTCCTTCAAAGTGTTTGTGACTTTGGAAGTTATTGTTTATAAATTAACTTACAGTGCAGCAGTGGCCCTATAATAAATCACCACAATTACTCGGAGCGTCAGCAGCAGCACTGAGCCAGAGAGCTCACAACGTGACTCGAACCATCCAGAGAGAAAGACTGACAGAGACACTGACAGACAGACTCCCCCAGGCTGGGCTCTGGAAATATAAGTCGGCCCCACCAGCACAGGGTGGGGATTTGAGAAGATACGGAGGTAAAATAGATGTTGAATGAACAGAGGCAACCAAGCGGGAAAAAAGAGAGAAGGAAAGAGCACCCGCTCCATCCCTCCTCC
>NW_015619395.1:0-1326 GCF_001515605.1 Sinocyclocheilus anshuiensis
AGTATTCCAGCTTTTAATGGCTCCCCCCAATAACTACGCAACCTCAACAACTTCCCCCCGGTGCAAGAAGATCGAGCGTTGGCCTCAAGTGCATGCTTGGGCATAAACAAACTCATTTACAGATCACAGAGAGGGAGGAAAGGAGCGCGCCTGGTTTTCCAGGGATTTACATTAGAATCACATTAGCACCAGAGATGTGTTTAACTCAAAACACAAAGTGCACTGCTTGAAGGCAACATACCTGGGACTGTGTGATCCCGGGCTAAAGGCTGCATTCCAGTGAATGGGGCTAAAGCGTACACCGCCTCGAAGGGCTTTGATAGAATCAGCTTCTTTATCTGATGCTGAACCTGACATTCTGGCATTTCAGGGAGGCTTTCCCCGGTGTCTTTCCTTATCTGTCCTCCAAACAAGACCTGAATGACCCGGCTTTCAAAGGGGAAACTGATAACTTGCTTTGGGGGGAAACAGCGAAAGACCCCGCAGACCCGGCCCTTGAAATCATTTCAAAGGATTGGGGGACTATAATGGCATTACGAGGAGGCAGGAGCTTTAGATTTGGTTATTCTCAAATTGCTGATGCTGCCTTAATCTACGGGCCTTTAAACTAATGTTGTTAGTGGATGGGCGGGCAGATTAGCCGTAATTAGGCCCAGTGGCTCTCAGACATAAATGAGAGTGATGGGGCTTCGGAACAAGTTTGTCAGCCGCATTTCCAAATTGGAGGGTTACAACCGAAAGGATTTAGACGGCATGCTCTTCTCCCTCTGTCTCTCTCCCTCCTCATGCACATGCATGTTTTCTTTATTCCCAGTACTTTAGTGCTGTGTTGGGATTTACGTGCACATGTAATGAGAGGAAATATCCTTAAGATGTTTAACTGATTAATACTTTGCTACTTCTCTTTGATTTTGTTTCCGTAGGCTGAGCCGCTTTGCTACAGTGAAAGGATGCAATGTTTGATTAAACAAATATTCCCATCTTGCCAATATACCCATACTGCATAACAAAACTGGGAAAAAACATGATAAAGCAGTCCATATACATTATTAAATATTATAACCTTATTCGAGGCACAGATCTAAAGCCAACATGCAGTACCATCTTAAAAGTTTTTTTTTAAGTAATTAATACTTTTATTCAGAATGGATGGATTAAATTGATCAAAAGAGACAATTAGAATTCTATTTAAAATAAATGTTTTGCTGTTTTTTAATACGTTCTATTCATAAATGAAAAATGATCAGTTTCCACACAAATATTAAGCAGCACAACTGTTTTCATTGATAATAATCAGAAATGTTTCTTGAGCAGCAAATCTGTATA
>NW_015619396.1:0-1327 GCF_001515605.1 Sinocyclocheilus anshuiensis
TAGGTACTTTCTAGGTGGTTGCTAGGGTCTTTCAAAATCGTTGCTATGCTGTTCCTCGGTAGTTTCTAGACTATTTCTAGACAGTTGCTATGCTGCTTCTAGGATGTTTCTAGGCAGATACTAGGTTGTTTGCAAACAGTTACTATGTTGTTTCTAGGCGGTTGCTAGACTGTTTAAAGGTGGATTATAGGGTGTTTCTAAGCTGTTACTAGGCAGTTTTTGGGCTGTTTCTAGGCTTTTTCTAGATGGTTTCTCAACAGTTTTATCCTGTTTCTAGGATGTTTGCAAGCGGTTACTATGTTGTTTCTAGGTGGTTGCTAGGCTGTTCAGAGGTGGTTTATAGGGTGTTTCTAAGCAGTCTCTCAGCTGTTACTAGGCAGTTTTTGGGGCATTTCTAGAGTTTCTTGAAGGTTTATAGAAATGGCTCGGGTCCCACCTACAACGTGCATCTGTGAGTTTTTTTCAATTGTTTTCAGGTCTAACAAGTGAAATGGTGTGTCGGATCACTTAAGTACAGTAGCAGCTCAGTCTCAACAACACATGATTTGAGGACTCATTCACGTCTGAAGCACAAACGCTGCAGTGCTTTCTCTACCCTGCAGTGCTGTAGAAACCAGGCTATTTGACTTAAACAGCAGTAGAGCGCACACAGTCCTGACTGTATGTGTGTAACACTGATGCTATTTTTCTGAACACTCTGGCCAGCACATGGTTCTCATAACAGCAGCACACAACGCTCTCAGTCTCCACAACCACAAATACATCATAAACCACCCAAAGAAAACCTCAAGTCACAGCATTACACACAGACCGAACTAACCCAGTTACCTGTGGAAGAACAGCAGGAGGGAAAGGAGGGTGGAGTCAGAGGCGAGTGGCTTCCGTGTGTGAGTATTAGCCCCGCCCCTTGCTGCTCTCACAGAGGAAGTCAATGAACTCCAAACGGGATTCTGACATTTCCGATCGCTAACGCAGGACGATCCGGGATTATTTTCTGGGATCTGACCAGCAGGTGGAGCTATATGTGTTTCTGTGCATGAGAAGCTGGGTTTGGATGAACACATTTGCTCTTGTTTTGGGATGGATGACGTTCTGAGGCCAGAAATTGTGTTTTTGGATGGTACACGTGGCGAGTGCTTGTTGCTGATTGGCTCTTTGGTTTCCATGGAAACCGTCAAGCGACTGGCCCTCAGATAGTAATCGATCTTCCCCGTCGGCCAAGAATCGCGAACCCTTCGAACTCCTCCGGTGTCTCGCACTCGTTCTCCTGCGTGGGGGCGTGGCCTATGAACCACAGCTGAGGGGGCGGGGCTCAGCGAGGAGGGGC
>NW_015619397.1:0-1294 GCF_001515605.1 Sinocyclocheilus anshuiensis
TCTCTCTCTCTCTCTCTCTCTCTGTGTCTACTCCACACTATCAATGGCTATTAAATGAGGGATTAAGGTGTTCTAATCCAAGTTATAAATAGTGAGCGAGTGGAATTGAGATTACTGCTTTGTTTGTGGGCGTGTTTGAGTGTCTGAAGCATGCTTAATGGTAGACTATTGAGATTCCGTCTCGATTCCTTGAACTCTGACTTCACAGCTTTGACCTGTCTTTGTCCCTGTTTCCACCTTGTATTAAGATTGTGTTCAGATTTCACCAAGGATCTCCTCTCCCTTTAGTGCTGACCACTTGTAATAGTAGGAATCACAAAAATGCATCTTAATAAGAATTAATTTCTGATTAGACAGCTCATTCCATACAGCATAAATGCCGACTTGCTACTGTTATTCAGAAAAGCAATTGAAAGAATCAAAATGAACAGCACATCAAATACAGTAACTGGTTGGCATATGAAAACAGTTGAGCAGAACACAAACTTTAGAGTCAGCAGGGTTGTGAGGCTGCTGGCAATATTTCTGTTAATAATAATCGGATTTGCAGGCTTATACAAACACCAGCAAGGGAAACAATTCACCTTAATGTGCCAAATATTCTCACCTTCTTAATGCAACGCGCACACACACACACACACACACACACACAATACAGTGCAACTTGAATAGTGCTTTGTCGACACAATCATATATCCATATATTGTAATTATTTTGCTCCCAATATTGCATCAATACTTTAGACAAGTGGTTCTTAACTAGTGAGTCACACAACCTACAAATGAGTTGTAGGTCTGTTCTGAGGGTCACGGACAGGAGGGGAAAAATGAACAGTTTTGGTACAGTAGATGCCCAACTTAAAATCTGGGATCTGAAGCAAAACCACTGCTTTAGACTGTCTTTTGGCACTTATTTTGGGACCCATCTGTTTCTTTCTCTTACCTCTCTTGTGATTCATTGCATTGGCACACAGTCAGAGGTGAACAATGTGTGCTTATTTGTCGTTAAGGAAACAACACGGCAAGAATCTGAAAGCTAACCCTAACTCACCCTAATCACCATTAATCAGCTCTCATCATTTCACACTATCCCCTGTTCACCCCACACTAAACTACATTACCCCAAATAACTAAGCATTAGCCCAGCTCACCTCCCATCACCCCCTCATTACAATCATTGTAGCACTTTATGACACTCTTGTGACATAACCAGAATCTAAGTTATTCAAGAGTGGGGTGAGCCAACAAGATGCTGACATTTAATTGAGATTTTCAGACTTTTAACTTTTTTTTTT
>NW_015619398.1:0-1323 GCF_001515605.1 Sinocyclocheilus anshuiensis
TGACCTTAAATTTGATACAAGTAAATTTAAGACTTTTTAAGGACCAGCGGGAACCCTGTCTAGTATCACCTGGTTTGATATTTTTTTAAGAAATTATGTTTATTCATTTTTGAGTGTGACTTCAATGTACAAAATATATTTTGGAGCCACTTTACATTTTTAATGAAATGGTCTGATGTGATTTGTCTTTCATTAATAAATAATGAGCAACCATTAAATATATGACATGAATTAAATAACTTCCAGCTCAGTATGGCTGTATGGTATGGGTGTTGCTGAGTTCAGGTGTGTGGTGCGTACCTTGGCTCAGGTGCAGTTTGCTGTTGAGGTGCGTGTGTGGTAGTTATGGTTGCAATCTTCTCAGCGTTGGTCAGCAGTGATGCATTGGAGGACTCTGCGGGAGGAACATCACAAATGTTAAGGAAGCCTCCACATTATTACCCATAATGCATCTGCAGTGTGTAAGTGCACCCTGTGGACCAAGTATCAGAGGCCCATTTTCCATACATCAAAACATTAGCACTAGTGCACTGTGTAAGCGCACTCCAGCTGGGCAGCAGGAACAACGGCACATTTATCATTCTGGCTGTAGCTTTCGTCTCACAGATTACATTATAGCATAATGGCTGAAAGCCATGCAAAGCTGAACATCCAATTCCCCTCTTCTGTCTGTAATCACATATCACAATCTACCCTCACATTAGCAATTACAACAGCTTGTGCTGAAGGGACAATTCATCCAGAAATTAATATTCTCTGGCATTTATTCATTCTCACACTTGTGTGTTTTTTTCAATGGAACATAATAAAGATATTCTAAAGAATGTTCATGCTGCACTGTAAATAGTTAAGAGTTTGCGAATTTGAATTCAATTTGAGACCTAAAGAAGAAGATCAGATTTACTGTGAATAATGATTTCATTTTTTAACAAGTTTGGAATAATTTTTTATTTTTTTTTGGTTTTTGAAAGAAGTCTCTTATGCTCATCAAGCCTGCATTCATTTGATCAAAAATACAGTAAAACTGTAATATTTTTTAAATATTATAGCCATTTTAAAAAACTGTTTTCTGTTTGAATATATTTTATAATTGAACTTTTTTCCTGTGATGGCAAAGCTGAATTTTCAGGAGCCTTTACTCCAGTCTTCAGTGTCACATGATCCTTCAGAAATATTTCTAACAAGCTGATTTGCTGGTCAGTTATTATCAATTATTTTAGTGCTCAATTACCAATAATGGTTATTATTTATGATTATTATCAATGTTAAAAAACAGTTTTAGCTGCTTAATATTTGTGCACAAACCATGATACATTTTTTTTT
>NW_015619399.1:0-1327 GCF_001515605.1 Sinocyclocheilus anshuiensis
ATGTTTCTGAACACTAGTCTTAATTGTCACAGCCTGATTATATTCAAGTATATAATTATTTACTGTTGTTTTCATTTATATTTTAAAAGTTATACTTTTCCCATTATAATTGGTGCAGTTGTATGTTCTTTTTTTTTTTCCTGACCCATCTCTTGGCAGATTTTAAATGCCATCCTGTTGCTGTTTTTAATCTGTCCCCGACCCTACTAAATTTCCAAAGGAGACGTTTTTGATGGAAGTTGTTTTTTGACTTTCTTATACACACTTGTGCTACAGCCGCAGCCTGATATGGCGATCTGATTCTAATTTGTATCGGGACACATTCATAAACAGCATGTCGTGCTGCGGTCATGTGTATTTTGGATCACAGAAAGATTTATCAGCCTTTGTTTAGATGCAGTTCGGGTGGATATGAGGTAAATAAAATGTACTTGTTTATTACTTATGTTTATCTCCTTCCTTGTTGAGATTCATTACATAATCTACATGAGCACATTTTAACTTTGCTTTTCCAGAATGACTGGCACCTACATTTATATAAAACGTTGGAAATAGCTTTTGAGATAAAGTTGATCTTTTAATTGAGAACATTTCTGAGAAAAGTTAACGGTAGTTGCCCACTCCAGATATCTAGGTGAACATGTTAGTATTGCAATTGAAAACATAATGGTGTGGTCTTAAGACTTTGTTTTTAGTCTTGGAGATTAATCACAAGAACCATGAGATCTTTTTGTATCTGTTATGAAATATGTTTTGAAAATGTATAATTTATATATTAGTAAATATAACTTAAGGACAAAATGTATAAGTATTGCACTTTTCAGATGCAAAACTGGACATTTCAGTCCTGTTGTGGAACAACAACAGTTATTTATATTAAATGTAGTAATCAGAGGAAAACGTTGAAGCTATTCAAAATACACCCATTTTTCAACTTCATATTCACTTTAAATAGTTATATTTAATTGTCTGCTTTATTTCCCAGTTTCTAACCAATCTAAAAGGATCCTTGGCCTGAAAAAGGGTTTGTTCTTTTAGTTAAATTGTAGATGTCGAAGTACCTAATACAATAATAATAATCATAATAATAAAGTTAAAGTAAAACAAATGGCACCACTAAAATGACCATAGCCTACTAATGTAGAGTTGAACATTTAATATATTGCTAATCATTCAATGGTAAATTATAATAGATTAATTTTGAATCATTAATAGAAAGCATTTAAAATATAGAATACGACCATCTTCAATTCATAAAAATGAACATTAGTATGATTAATACACCTCCCATTCTATGATTAAATTGTTTTAATGGTTTAGTCTTCCC
>NW_015619400.1:0-1326 GCF_001515605.1 Sinocyclocheilus anshuiensis
AATGAGTACCCAGATGCTAGTTCTTGGACACTGAGGTGGCCTCTCTGCTTTAATTGCATTAGCCAAGCTGTCCACCCAAATTTCATTTATTTGCACACTGGACACTTTCCAGCTGAGATGCTTGTTTGTAACTGCTGGCTGTCGCTTGCTTCCAACATATTGCACTGGTCCTGTGCCAGTGAAATACCGTATTAAGTGATCTGATTATGAATCAGATATTAAGAGAATGAAAGCTCACAAAGCTAAACAAACAACTAGTTGTGGGCGCTTGCTATGGTATTGCTGTGCATTTGCTCGAATGTGCTTGGTGTGATTCTGAGTGGTTGTAAGATGATTGTATTCTGGCATATGTTAAAAGAACACACTCCCAAGTCTTTAAATGGATTTATGAATTACACTGTGAAAAAACAAACAAACTAACTAACTAACAAACAAATAAATAAATAAAATTATTTAAAAAAAAAAACACTGCTGTGGTTGCCAGAACTTTACCATAAAAAATATGATAGCACCATTTTAGGTTTTACCGATTTAACTTAAATTTACAGTAAAAAGCTGTCTTAACTGATATAATGTTAATATACCAACCTATTGGAGTACTAATATCTGTTTTGTAACTTTGTAATGCACTGACAACTGATAAGACAAAACTAAGAAGAAACAGAGAATTCTGGGAATGTCAATTGATGGGTTTTCACTGTAAATTATACAATGACTAGTTTAGAAAAACTAAATTTAACAGTGTTTTACTGTAAAACTACATTGAATGTAAGGTTAGATTTTTTTTACAGTTAACGGAAACTTACTGTTAACAAATCAAAATGTTTTTCCCCTGTAGAATTTTTACAGTCTTTTACCGTTAAAATCATGATCATTTTTTTTACAGTGTAGTTTAATAACTAGTGAGAAAATGTATGTAATGTTGTAGCAGCAGCGATGCAATACAGGTAGGGCTGTCGCTAACGATTATTTTGGTAATTGAGTAATCAGACGATTATTCTGACGAGTAATCGGATAATTATATATATATATTTTTTGTGGTAAATAGACCTAAGCAAACAATAGCTTTTAAAATTACTTAAAAAATACACATATAATAGCAATGAGGCAATAATAATCAGTTCAAATAAAGTATCAAAAGCAAGTAATAATATGGTTTTATTGAACAAAACTGGTAAAATTAATCTATTATCAACAATAGAGCTAATGTACATTACGCATTATAACAAATGACTGCAGAGGGCACCAACGGCCTGACGATTGTTTTTACACTTTGCAGCACAATCTAATCCTTGTTTAATATTGACTAAACAACATTTAATTCAA
>NW_015619401.1:0-1327 GCF_001515605.1 Sinocyclocheilus anshuiensis
TATAATAAGAACATAGAAATTTAAATAAACAGAAATAACCTAATAAAGAGATAAAAATAAATTAATGTAAATTATGTGAAAAGTATGTAAATTATATAAATTAAAACAAATAAATAAAACAAGTACAATAAACATAATATAAGTAAAAAGTAGAAAAATCATGTAAAATCTTGATAAAGAAAAAAAAACATAAAAATGCATAAAAAACTAAAATATATATGTATATAAATAACAAAGAAAAATAAAAGACAACTAAAAAAATAAACAGACAAAGATGGCGTGAATAAATAAAAGCACCCACCGTTCTCATTGGTTTTTAACACTTCCCTGCTCTCGTCCAGTTTCTGAACTGTAGCTTCGAATTGTTCCTTTAATTTCATTACCTAAAGCAAAAGAAAATGTTGATAAAAAGAAGTATTCCTCAAACAGGCATTTGTTGGCAGCAGACGGTACCTCTTCCTCTTTCTGTCGGAGCTGTTGTTGGGTGTCCTGCAGCTCTCGCTGCCCCCGCTGCAGTTTCTCTGTAGTTTCCTGCAGGATCTTTTCTTGAGACACCGTCACTGTGTTCTTCACCTTGATCTTCCCCATCAGCGCCTTCAGATCCCCCTGGAGCTTCTTGATGATGCCGTTCGCCTGCATTGAGAAATTATGTCTGTGAGACGTGTTCAACTGGACTATAGATATGACTTATTTTTAAACATCGACGCAAACCTTGATGAGCTCCTCCGACAGGGACTTTACCGTGGCCTCCAACTTGCTGATTTGAACTTGCTTACTTTCAACGTTTCCTTCGACAGAATTCTAGCAAAGATACAAGTAAAAAAATAAATACATAAAGTGACATCCATGTCATATTTCATCCCAATATTAAAAGAAAAAAAATTATACTTATATACACACTCATTAATGAGAATATTTTTGTCATTACTCTTGAGAATTAAATAGTATCAAATATATTTATTAATTTAAAATATGTAAAATCAAATAAATTTAATTTAATCCTATTTTTAAAAGTAGATCATATACATTACATATTTGAAAAATACTATTATATATAGCATTACTGAGAATTAAAAATGATAAAATATATAGACAGAAAAAGAAACATATAGAAAAATCACACACACCCACACACAAATATATACACTAGGCATGTGACGGTATCAAATTTTCATGTTGTGATAATTGCTACAGCTTTAATCACAGTATACAGTAGTGATGCGCGGATGAGCTAAAATGTCACTTGAATCCGCAGCTTCAAATCAACCGCCCGCACCTATACTTTTCTCTGATTTAGATAACCACACCCGATCGTCACATTCAGGGT
>NW_015619402.1:0-1327 GCF_001515605.1 Sinocyclocheilus anshuiensis
AAAAAAAAAAAGAGTTATATCAACAACATCATGCTACAGATTTAGCATATTTGAACTGAGTCTTGTCTCAGATGTTAAATATGTAAATCATTAAAAACCCACTGAAACCCTCTTTAAAATGGAATAAAACCAAACGGGATTATGATCATCAAGTATATAAAAAATATGACTGACAGTAGGCCTATATATTTTCTTCAGTAACATAAAGTCCTGGGTAAAAACACATGAAGGCAGGAATATGTGATATGATGTGATAAGACAAAAATATTACTTAATACTCCAATAAAAATTTATCTGAGAATAAATGAGTAAATCTCAGAAAAATAAATTTCTTGGTCATATTTTGCATGAAGAAAACAAAGTGTATTTATTCTAATTTAAAGTTAATTTATGCCATCTGCAATAGAAAATAATAATTAAAAGTGTTTGATTGTCACGATGCGCAAGAAAGTCAGTTTGTAAAATATTGATTCTGGGGTGAAATATGACTTGGATATTTTAAACCCTTTTCACAAGACAGTGATGACGTGTTTAACAGTCATCAGCATCGTTAATCTTCAAAAGTTTTTTTTATGTTTTGATTTTTTTTTTTTTTTTTAATCTATGTACATTTGTAACACTATAGTTTGTATTATATCACCTTTGCATCAAAAAAACAACAACTAGTTAACACTAATGCACGGGTGTTTCTAATGCTATGGGAGGGACGGTAAATCTGACATCGTTCTCTCTTCTGACTGTCGTTATCAGTCTGTTTTTTTCCTTTTTTGAAAGTCGTGAAAAAAGTTTTTCTTTTGCTGTTTGAGCAAATGGGAATGCAAAAAAAATACATTTGTGTGATACCCTAGCATTCACCGCTCTCGACGTTTACCCAACTATGACGACTTCCGCTGCTGAGAAAGCCGGGAATATGAAAAAGGTCTATTATGAAACATTATTCAGTTTCATTCGGTCTGACTGTAACAAATACAAATGAAATACAAATACAAGGATTGTTCTTGCAGTACATTCAATATTAACAGATGCTTTTCAACACAAAAGCTTGTGATCGCCACAAGCAAAACTAAAAAAGTTAAAAATACAGTATATCCAACATCTGAGCTCTTTTTTACAAATCTAACAGTATACTCTAAATCACAACTGACATGTGCAGTTGTTTTTTTTCTGAGGTCCAGACCCACACATGTATTTTGTGTGTGATTTTCATATAATTGCACTGATTCCAGTATGTTCAGTTTTGGTTTTCAGCCTGTGTCTTTCTCAAGCGGCAACCTCCCGCTCTCAACACGGAAGTGACTTCAACTGTAATTCATCGACTGGCCGCTAG
>NW_015619403.1:0-1327 GCF_001515605.1 Sinocyclocheilus anshuiensis
AGAAATGAGCAGACCAGTGCCCCCACCCCGGCCAACCTGACGGGTTAAGACGGGTTACTTAAACTCCAGTAAGTCAAAATTGTGTCGAATTGCTTCAAAGTGTTTGCAAGAAGTCGACCTCAGCTGCGTGACATTCAGTGCCCCTAGTGGCAGCATTCTGAATTACAAAATTTATGACTGTTTCCAAACAGATTTTCCCTTCCGCTATAAAAACAGGAAGTCCCGTCCCAAACAATTTGGGACCACTCAAATAAACAGGACAATGTTTCTTATTGGTTAATGTGTAATGGGCCACTGTCAGGTCATTTTTTGCTGTTTACAGAACCAAGAGCTGCCACAGAGACAAGTATACAAATAATTTGAAAAACTTTGAAATTCAAGTGTGATTTCTGAGGACATCTGTCAAGTAACAGCGACATGTTATGTGTTGTGTTCCAAAAAATCACTTACAGCTGTTTAAAGTACTTACACAAGCCTCTATAAATGATGGTATTGAGCAACATGGCGATTTTTGGATAATAAGTACATTTATGTATTATTTTTGGACAGAGTTGTTGAGGTAGTGTGTTCATGAGTTTATGAAAGGCTAATAATGAATTAAATCATAAAAATGTAACATTAAAATAAAACAAATATTTATCATATAGAATTATAATATAATAACTAATTGTCTAATAACTAATAAACAATCAACATAAGATATTTTATTTGTTTACATGCAAGCCATTTGACCATTAACTGATATCAGAGAACCGTGAACATGCAAATGTGTTGTTAAATTATTGAAATATTGACTTGTGCAACTTCAAGTAAATATGTCAAAGAGGTTCGGCTGACAAAAGGGTTTGTGAAATCCTGGTTTAGATTTTTAACAGTTTTTTTTTGTTTTGGACCTTGAAAACTGCAGGCAGGATGCGTTTAGACATGATTTTATAGCATACTCGGTTACATAAGACTCGCTCGTCTTTATTTTCTGACTGCGACTCAGTCATTTTTATGGCTTACTGTTTATTTATGGGTGAAAAATGTATTTATGTGCGTCAAATGTTTTATGCACTGTGTTTTCCAGCTTGAAAGCTTCCACATAAAATCAGTAGCACACACATGTATATAAATTAAGATCTAAAAATAGAATAGAGTTCAATAAAACCACACCAGGACCGGTGTGCACTGGGAGCAGGCTGTACATGAAGCTCATATATCTGCTGCCGTCACTCCGGCCAAAGCAAACACACATCAGAGTTTGAGAAAAATTGAAGTGTTTGGATAAAAGATGTCTTGTAAGTCGAGAATTTCTGGAAGGAAAAGTCAGTCCATAAGTAGAGGG
>NW_015619404.1:0-1305 GCF_001515605.1 Sinocyclocheilus anshuiensis
AAAACATACCTAACCAGCATATGCTGTTTTTTTCAACAGGGATGACATTTAAAAACTTGTACTCTGAAACAATTTTTTTAAAGTTTGTATTTTCAGCATCCCAAAACTCGTTGTCGAGTAAATGAATGGCCAAAATGACCAAAAAGTAGCGTAAATGCCCCTTTACACTTTTTAACTTATTTTATGAAGGTGAAAACTGTAAGCCAGATTGATGCTAAAGCTACATGCAAAACTTTATACTAAGAATTAGTTCAGAGTTCAGAAATGCTAACGAATGGACTGTAATAATAGTGATGTTTGCCTTAGCAAACACTAATAATCGTTTGGCAGTGACACGATCTTGACCTGCGATCTTGATGAGCTCAAATATTTAGCGCAGCTCTATCGTAGCCCATGTCTTCTGCCCACAGCTGTGAATACTGTCTTTGTACTGTTAGCACTCGTGTGTATGTTTGGCGAGCCTGTTGGCCCCTGTTCCATTCAGCAAACTTCACACTAATCTCAGCCTCTTCTCACCCAAGAGGGTCTAACAGGACATAAATTAACTCCACAAAAAGCAAAGAGGGGAAAAAAAGACCAGCCAGGAAGTCATTTTCATCTCCTATTAGCACATGTTCTTTCATAACACAATGAGAAAACAGCCACAGTATTGAAGACGAAGGGGTCTGCATGTTTTTTCCTCACGCTATAATGATATCTCCACGCCCATGTATAGCAATAAAACATTTGCCTGCTAATTCACCTGGGGACACTATATGTTACTTTAATGAGTGTCACCAGAGCCCTGGTTAATGTGTCTATGACTCGTGCAGCATTTGGGTGGAAGAGGAACATCTTACAGAGGAGGTGATACAACTTAGAAGATTCTTCGCCAAACCAGCGCTGTCCTACTTCTCAAAGACATTACTCATGCAAATCAAGACAGAAATCCTCGCTCTAGCTACACTTACATGTGGCCTAATATTCTGATATCGCAATGACAAAAAATATTACCTGAGGTCAATCGAATATGATTAAAACTGATACTGAACCATTACATTGTTATTTTAGTTATTATTTGAATTGCATTCAATTTTTATTTTTATTATTTACAATTTCATAGCATTCATTAATATTTTGAATTAGCTTTTATTTTTTATATTGTCAGTTTTAATGTTAAATTTAGTAATTGTAATTGTTTAGTCATTTTGTAATTTGGTCATGTATGTATGTGTGTGTATACTGTACACACACACACACACACACACACACCCACACACGCACACACACGCACACACGCGCACACACACACACACACACACACAC
>NW_015619405.1:0-1327 GCF_001515605.1 Sinocyclocheilus anshuiensis
TACCTCACACATGAACTGAATAACTGGCTGTGCTTTGTAGAAAGCCGTGGCTGACACTGCAAGACAGAAGAGATGAAAACGGATTAAAACAGTTAAAATTATCGTCAAAAATATACTGATTTTAATACCTCCTCTGCAGTACAAAAAAAAAGACCATTTATTAGTGGTGAACCATCATGATTTTGCATAGGCAAGAACTACACACATTTTCGTTCAGGATCTGCAGACTTTTTAAGACCTTTTTTAAGACTTCAAAACTGTTTAAATGGCCTAAAAATATATTTAATTTTATTCAAATTAATATATGGTATTCTGAATATAAATAAATAGTATTCTGAATATACCATTCAGAAAGTAGTTGGTATACTATTTAAACACATCCTTACTACTTACAAATTTTCAAGTCAAATTTAAAGATTTTTGAGACCTTTTTAATTGGTTTACGAACTAATATATCAATATATACAAATTAGAGGTTGACCGATATCGGATATTGCTGATATTATGATAATAGGTTTAAAGAAAGGCAATGAAAAGATTGTGCTGATATTAATAAACATGTCTTTTTAATAAAATGTTAAAATGTTATGTCTTTCCTTCCTTTGATGGGCAGCCCAGAGAAAAGCTACAAAATGTTATGTTAAATTCAATGCCTGATCCAGTATACCGTGTAACCAAATACCAAATATTTCAAGACTTTTTAAGTACCTGTAATGTAAAATGTAAAAATCAACTTAAAACAAAGATGCAAAGTGGCTTGTATTTGACAGGCGAGCAGATCAACACACGACTGTCCACTTTTACAAGTTAATGTTGCTTACTGGGTGTTCAGCTGTGGGTTATCTTTGTCTTTTACTCCCCGTTTCTAATTGGACTTTACAAAACTTTTATCATGCAGAAATATCTGGAGCAATCTAGATGTCACTCTTTATTAGTCCAGTGAGAAAATATTTACACAAATGTTGACGTGAACTCAAAGCCAATGCGTTCGCGCTCTTTCTGAGCCCATTCACTCCATTATAAGTGTGACAATGAGCCAGTGAAAGGAGAGACGATTGCAGACGGTTGGACTTTTCCCTGCCCTTTAGTGGGGAGGGGAAGGAGCAGCCGACGCAACCAATTGAATTGTGGGAGTCTGAGAGAGCGGGAAAACACACAGACAGAGGGACACAGAACTGTTGAACTTGGTCAGAGAGAAAGAGAGACTTATTTAACGCCCCCCTTCAATCAAACAAACCCCCACCCGCCACCTTTCAGTCCTTCATCACCCCAGCAACAGTGCGAGCGGTTCCCACACTCTGTGCTAACACACATGCTAAACTCAAAC
>NW_015619406.1:0-1309 GCF_001515605.1 Sinocyclocheilus anshuiensis
TCTCTCTCTCTCTCTCTCTCTCTCTCTCTCTCTCTCTCTCTACCACTCTTGACAATCTGATAACATCCTTGCAAATGATAGCTTCATTTTTATCATGGAAGTCAGCAGCCTTGGCACTTGGACAGGGAAAAACAATCTTGCTAAGTGCCAGGTTTCAGTCCACCTCTCTTTCTAACTCTTTTTCCCTCTCTCTTTTCTGCCTCTCCAGCACAATAACGCCCTCTCCTTATCGTCGCCTCAGGTTTACAATTGACCAAAACAAACAAATAACCCAAGAGAGGCACAAGGCCACTGCAAAACAACAGAGAAAAGAGAAGATGACGGGAGAGAGTAGGAGAATATAGACAAATGGAGAATAAAAGCCTTCAAGGAAACAAAATAAAGAAAGAGAGTGTTAAATCTGAGAAAGTCAGAAAAAAAAATAAGAGGAAGTGACAACTCAAGCTGTCCACCACCATTTTGCATTTAATATGTCTGACACTTTCAAACAAACTGACTTACAATGCATTTGAACTGAAATTTACACTAGCAATACAAGCCATCTTGGCATTTCTAACACAATCCTCTCTACCTGTTAGTTTTTTTTTACATTTATTCCTTTAGCATATGTTTATTTATATATTATTAGACATTCATTCATTTACAGGTATAGGAACTCACAGTACAATAAAAAAAACAATTTTAACTTATAAAACATTATTTTATTTTATTTCATTTCATTTCATTTTTTTACATTAGCTCATGGTGCACAACCCAAGGTTGTAGGTTCAATTCCCAGGGAATGCATTAACTTAAAAACATTAATGTTTTTTAAACTTATAAAACAAACATATGAAACATTATTATTATTTTTTATTGTTATTTTTTTTTTTTACTTAAGCTCATGGTGCACAACCCAAGGTTGCAGGTTCAATTCCCAGGGAATGCATTAACTTATAAACTGCAGTCTAAAGTTGTTTTGGAATTTTTTTTTTAAAGGCCAAATGCATAAACATTAGTTAGTATAGTCACTACTTTTAGCTTGTTAGTTACCAACATCATTGGGCTTATAGAACAAAACACAGATCAGTTCAGGGTCACAGTAAAATCTCCAGTATCTTTCTCACATCTGCATTGCTCACAAATCGATCTCTACACTATATGATGCCCAGCAGGGGATTTTTTTTTTTAACACAAAGGTTGCATTTTACACATGCAGAATCCAATTTCCTCTGTCTCTGCATTCTTTCATAATTCATAAAAGCCATGTGTCCTGGAACCTGTTGTCATATATTAATATTAATGACCCAAAACAAACATCATCACCCAG
>NW_015619407.1:0-1327 GCF_001515605.1 Sinocyclocheilus anshuiensis
ATATTTTTACTGATTTAACATTTGTTGATCCTCACCATGGTTGAGCATCGTGTGCTGAGGTATATGTGCATCTAACTGCAACTAGTTTAATACATTTGTTTGCATTTATGCTACATCAGGTACAGGTCGTTCTCTCAATAAACAAATTAAATAATGCAGTGCAGTGTTCATAATTGCATTCAGTTTATGTCCTTTTATTTAGAATTGTTAATTTACGTTGTGCCATTTCACATCAAGAAATTTAGATTCGGATATATCAATATATGGAATGGAGTGATGCCACAATACAAATTAGAGTTACTTGATGATTAAAACTAAAGCTAAAGCAAAAAGGAGATGGTCGAGCATGGCCACAAGTGTTCATACGTACATAAAGAAAAGTCTAAAAATAAAATATAATGAATGCATGAAGGATGCAAATAGAACAAATGAACATGGCTGAATCACTGGTCATCTGGTCACATTTAAAGTTCACGTCAACAGCCTCATCAAGAAAACATTCTACATTTGAGCAGAAAATCAAATCTGGGCCACATTCAGCTACGGAGTGAACGAAGCCTTAATTTCACACAAATTCGTATTTTCTTGTGCCATTTCAGATTGCTAGGCCATTTGAAACTCTTTCCACACACTGAGCACAAATACGGCTTCACATAAGCATGAGTTTTCATATGTATCTGTATGTGTGAATGCAAAATAAAGCTTTTATTACACTGATCACATGTGTATGGCCTTTGTCCAGAGTGAAAGCGCAGATGATTGTTGAAATTGCTCCTTTTTCTGAAGCTCTTGTCACACTCAGAGCACTGCAGTTTCTTTCCAGAATGTGTTTGCAAATGGCGTTTCAGGCATCGCCGATACGCAAAGCTCCGTTCACACTGATGGCACTGGAAAGGCTTCTCTCCGAAGTAAAGCCTCATGTGATTCTGAAAGGTTTTAATGAATCGGAAAATCCTTCCACACAGGTGGCATTTGAGAGGTTCCACTCGGAAGTGAGTTTTCCTATGCATCTTAAAGCGAATCATTTTATGGAAAGTCATTCCACACTCGTGACATATAAAACAGTTCTCTTTCGAGTGAATCCTCGTGTGTCTGTTAAGGGTTTCTTTACGTCTGAAACTCTTTCCACACTGATCGCAGGTGAACGACTTCTCTCCGGTGTGCTTGTGCATGTGATACTTAAGGCTGACTTTGTTTGTGAAGACCTTCCCGCACTGTTTGCAGGTGAAAGGGCTCTTGCCAGTGTGACTTATCATGTGGGAGTCGAGAGCTCTTTTATATATGAAACTATCTCCGCACTGAGTGCAAGTGAAAGGCTTCTCTCCAG
>NW_015619408.1:0-1325 GCF_001515605.1 Sinocyclocheilus anshuiensis
ATTCCTGCAGTGATTTTCCTCAGTATATTTAAAGACTCATATTGTGGAGGTAAACTAAGACAGAGAGAGAGAGAGAGAGAGAGAGAGCAGGAGACTAAAGTGAACCTATACTGCTCACCCACAGGACATCATAAAACAATAAGCACTAGTCAGACGACAACTATAAGCTGTCCTGCAAACTACTGACACATGCTCTTCATGGCATTTATAGATATTGCATTTTTCTCTGTGTGTCAATCGGGGGTTGAGATATGTGAACTGATTATTGTAAATGATGTTGCTGTTATATTGGCAACAAAGTAAACAGGCCTCCTCTACAGAAAAATCAAAAAGTCAAAGTTCAAGAAAGGCCACAAAGAAGGTCAGACAGATTATCCACGTAATCCTATGTGAAATTGACTTGTGGCAGAAAATTTGATTTTATGGAAATGATTAACAAAACGGAGGCTCACAGCAAGACAACTTGTTAAGGACACTGACAAGTATGAGTATGAGTGTACCTGGCCTCAGGTGGGTTGATTCTTCCTTATATGGTACGAAGCAAGCACACAGTGAAAGGATGCGCTGTAGAGTTTAAGCAGCGGTGGTTTTGGATTACCCATAACCCCACTGGCCCACCCCATTTTCTACCTTCCTTCTTCCTCATCTTCATCTGAAATACTCAGTGGCATGAAAGATGAAGAGATCATTTTCCAGAGAAGGCTTGTCGCTACATGACCACACACCAGATAAGCAGACAGCAAATGAGATTTCTTAAACCTGCTCGTGTTTGCACATTGTTCGGCTGAGTTCTGCTTCACATACACTGTGGTATCTGTAATCTTATCCATAGTATGAATACCAAACATGCTTAGGGTTCGTTACTTGGTATGATAATGAATTGAAAAAGGTGGCTGGTTGACTATACCATTGTCTGCTTCTCAGTCTGATGCAGTTTGCTGTCGTTTATACACGAGTGACAACTGAGATGACATAGCACTTCACAGCAGTGTCCCGCAATGTATACTGCATCTAAAACACTTTTTCCTCGTAATTTTTAAAAAAGAAATTATTTTTATTCAGCAAGGATGCATTAAAGTGATCAAAACATTTATAATGTTTCTTTTGATCTTTCTATTTACCAAAGAATCCTCACAATGTATCACAGTTTCCACACAAATATTAAGCAGCACAACTTTTTCAACACTGATAATGAGCTGAAATCAGCATATAAGGATTTCTGAAGGACTGTGTGACGCTAAAGACTGGAGTAATGATGCTAAAAATTCAGCTTTACCATGACAGGAATAAATTACATTTTAAAATACATTAAAATAGAAAACAGT
>NW_015619409.1:0-1327 GCF_001515605.1 Sinocyclocheilus anshuiensis
CTTTGAGATGCCTAGTAAAAATGCAATCCCTCTGCAAAATCCACAACGCTTTGGTTAAATATTGCTCGGGCACACTGACACCAACGCAGCTGCTGATGGACATTTCTCCCACTGTATTTCTTTTCTTGAACCCACCAACTTTTGTGGCGTAGTGCTTATGCTCCAAGTTCCACGACAGGTGAAATTAGGGAGGGCTAGATCTATGTTGCTGCAGCCGATCAAAAGGACCTCTCTTCTCTGCAGCTGTTGCGTGTAAATCAGAGGCAATTTCCGCACACTGTCCACTCCTAAGCGCACAGAGAAGGGGAAGGAGGCGCGACGGGGCTCTCTTGGGTACCCATTGTGTAATGCAACTGCAAAGACAGATTCTGAAGCCCCGGCTTCAGAGTACAGAGGGTATATCAAGTGGATCCAGGCATATCAGGTTGCGGCTCGGAGATGATGCAGGGCCCGCGGGCTCGGTTGATCAGAGTGCTGCCAGAGGGATACGTGGGTGACAGCTGAAGGTGAAGCGGAGGGCCACTAGTGTGACATGCATTCCAGGGCATTGTGATCACATGAAAAAGGGGTGATGGCTGTTTTTTACAGAGGCGTCTGTGTCTGCGGAGCTTTAGTGCCCAGTCTCTTATCAGGCCCCAGAGGGAGGGCTGGTAGAGAGAGGTCATGTAATCATGACCACAATGATACGCAGGGATACTTATTCATTCCGATGATGCCATAAGGAATGTACAAATGCGTGTGACTGCAAGAAGGACTGCTCCGTCATGATGAGGTTAACCCAGAGGAAGATTTTTTTGCTTAGTGGCTGCTGGGTTAATGACATTCAAGAGTGTCCACGATAAAACAAAAACAAAAAACAAAACTCTTTTTTAAAAATCTACTTTAAAACACATGTGCCAATTTCTCCTTGTAGAAATGATTTCATAAGCTTTTATTTTATTAAAATATTATTTAATCATCAGAAATGTGTGGTAAAAAGTAATGGGTGCATGTGAATGCAGACATCTTAATCATTATTTTCAAGAAAGGTTTTAAATACATTAAGGTAAAATGCATTTTTACAAATATCAGTAATTATTAATTCATAAATATTAGGTTTTTGGGGAGTTACACTACAAACAGCCTGAACTAAACGTAAAAAGGTCAAATTATGTAATATTTTACTTATTGACCATGACATGCAGTCATGAGGGTTCGCAGAGGTCCTCTCTATGATATTATTTCCTATTTAGGTTTTATGTTTTTCTCAGTTTTTTGTTTGTTTGTTGGTTTCATCACAAGATTTTTTTGCACCACATGACTTAGATTTGGCAGGCAAAAGTTTTTC
>NW_015619410.1:0-1328 GCF_001515605.1 Sinocyclocheilus anshuiensis
CCGATGCTGAAAACCTCGAAAAAGCACCTGTTTAATCAGTCTTCCTGATATCTTCCTGGAATCAGTTCTCTGAATCGGTCTGGGTTTGAGTTTGGAAGACAAGAAAAGAAACGCTGACGTTGTTCCTCTGGGGTCGGAGCTCTACGCTGATCTCTCGCGTCTCAGCCAGTGAATTAGAGCAGCTTTTTAATTTCTCCCTGGAAGATTTCCCTCTATTTTCATCCTCCCATCAGTTCCCACAATGGCTCCTGGGAGAGCAGTATGGGGATCAATACACAGGCCTCTTGTCCGGCGGCAGTCAATAGATGTGGACGGACCGTCCCACCCCCATTTTCCAGAAAACCTCATCAATGCGAAGGTCAGCGGGGTCCCGAGGACCACCTGGTAAATGGGTCATCCTGGCAATAATCAAAAGAGAGCGCATTACACATTGCTCTTGTTTTGTGTTATCATCTGTCTATGAATGTGGAGCAGCATCTTCAAATAACAGATAACACCTGACATTGACTGCTGTACTCTATAGTGGTCCTCTACTACAGGATCGATACGGAGAGCATGATCAGCACTTCAAACCAGCGGAAAGCTGTGCAGGGAAGTCAAAAGCCAATGGCCTCGTTAACCACATCTAAGCAGGGCTTGAATTAGCATGTTGAATTTATCCAGCGTCTCTGCTTGGTACACAGGCTTTGGTCCAAATAATTACTTAACCTACTTTCAGATATTAGTGTGCTTGAAAATGTGCCCCGGTTACCTTGAAGAAATCGCCTCGAGAGGAGATCTGCTGGCTTCTACTGGCTCAGTTACAGTTAAAAGAACATTCAGACTGGTTTTCAACCTGATTTCTGTGTTAGGGCTGCATGAAGTAGGAAAAAAACTGGCAGTGTGATATTTAGTCTTTTTTTGTGATTTATACACTGTGCTACAAAATACAGGAATTTTAACCACATTACATAATCAGTCATTCTAGATTTGAGTGATTTTGTCATTTTTCTATGCAGATTTTGCATAGAAAAATAAAATAATAGTAACTTTGAAAAATAATAAAAATAGAAATTATTATATAATAATTTTAATAATTTATATTTTTAATAATGAACCTGTAAAATTACAATACTAATATTTGCATCCTAATTTATCGACTATGATAATATAAACTATATAAATAGACTAAATTAACATAAAATCTGAAAACATTAAAAGACCCATTTAATAATAAAAGGTAAAAAAAAAACTGAAATATTAATAATTAATATTATTGCGACTGAATGTTTTTGTGACTTTTGTTGTGATTTTTATTAGTGATATAAAGAAAAAATATAATAATATTA
>NW_015619411.1:0-1327 GCF_001515605.1 Sinocyclocheilus anshuiensis
TATATATATATATATTTATATTTATATTCCCACACATACATTATTAAATTAAAAAACACACACACAAACAACACACCCACAAAAAAGAATGACCTATGTTATGTTTGATTATACACAGTCATGGTACAAAATTGTATTTAGATTTTTTTCTTTGTTATTATTATTATTATTAGTAGTAGTAGTAGTAGTATTTTATTATTATTATTTTATGTACATTTTAATTATTAATTTTGGAATAAAGGTTTATGTAGAGGGGAAAATGTTCAATTTTGCAATTGTATTAGGTTTTTTGTTAATTCTTTGGAAAGGATTTTAAAAAATGAAATTTTAAAATTAAACAAAAATACATGATTGATAGCAGCAGCAGCAGCAACAACAACTTCTCAAATAGACATAGAGCTTTCAGATATATGAATTTTCAGATGAAAAGGGTATTATGGAAAGTTTAGTCCCATCGGCAAGTGAAAGAGTTCAAAATCTCCACTTACCATGGATGATCAAGACAGCGAGGTGCACACAGCGCCAGGCGAGGAGAACCAGCGGGTCTTCATTGCGGTTGACGCTGAGGTCTGGGAATCCAGCGTCGTCTCTCATCAAGATGAATTGGCTGAGGGTTTTGTGGTACTGCTGCAAGATGAGCTCCACAACACCATCCGTCACCAGCGTGCTATAGCTGTCCAGATGGATCCGCTCCAGGGGCACACTGGGCTTCAGCACACGCAGAAGGTCCTGGCTGCACACATCCATCGCCATGATGTAGACACGCAGGTTGGTGCTGTGACGGACCAAGGCTTTCCAATCGTCCTCGGTGGCGGTACCATCCAAAGGCTTGACGTCCAAAGCAGCACCATTGAGCAAGAGGGAGAGGCGATGGAGGGGTGTTCGGTCACCGCAGGCGAGGAGACGGCACATGTCTGAGGTGAAGTCGCAAAATTCCAGGGACAGAGACCGCAGGTGAATGAGCCTTTCCAGTTCGATGGTGGAAATCAGGCTGGGCAGCTGGTTGTCGATCAGACTGAGGTGCTCGAGGGAGCTGGTGCTGGGGTTGGAGAGAGAGGCCAGAGAGCACGGGGTCACCACACCGAGCATGAACGCAGACGACAACCACTTCAACTGCCTGCTGTTGGACAGGATCTCTTCGAAGAGCTGCTGGATCCTACAACAACAGGATGAAGTAGAACACATTATACATTTTTAAAGTTAAGTAAACTTAAAGGCAGCACAATGATGCAAAAACACTCACTACCATTCAGAAGTATGGGGTCAGTCATTTGTTTCAAAAAAAATAAATACTTTTATTCAGCAAGGATGCATTAAATTGATCAAA
>NW_015619412.1:0-1328 GCF_001515605.1 Sinocyclocheilus anshuiensis
CAGCCCGCCCCTCCAGACCAAACGGCCAGCTCTGGAGCTGCCCACATACACTTGATTTCTTTCAGGTTTTTTGTTTTTAAATACTTTAATCCTCTTCTTCTTCTTCAAACAGAAAAGTTTTTTTTGTTGAACGTGTCGTTTAGCATTCAGATTCATCGTTTCGAAAGCAAAAAAACTGCTGCTTTTTCATCACAAGATATTCTAGTAGTCCATAGGAAGTAGACAAGAAAGTGCGTGCGAGAGAGAGACGGAGCCAATGAGAAACAGCGATGCTGAAAGTTGCGGTTTTCCCGAGGCATCACTGTTGTGTGGAAGCTCGCTTCTGCCACCGAATAAAAAAAAAGAAAAGGAAAGAAAAAAGGTAATTGCGACTTTTTCTCTCACAATTCTGACTTTTTTTCCTTCGGAATTCTGAGTTTACATGTGGCAATTCTCTTTTCGTTTCCACCACAGAAGTGCAACTTTTTATCTCAGAATTTTGACTTTCTCCGAATTTGGAATTTTGTTTATTTTTTTTATCCCACAGTTCTGAGTTGTTTTTCTCAGAATTGCAAGTTTATATCTCGTAATTCTGAGTTTTGTCTTGCACTTTTTTTTTTTCACCACAAAATAAACAATAAATAAGGTCATCACAACTTTTTATCTCACTGTTTTGAATTTATATCTTGCATTTATGTTTTTTACCCAGAATTGTGAATTATAATTTGTTTCCATCATGGAATAAAAAAAAGGTAAATGCAACTTTTTATCTCACAGTTCTGACTTTTCGTCACAGAATTGCAGGTGTATATTTTGCAATTGCAAGGTAACATCACATAATTCTGACTTTTTTCTCAGAATTGCGAGAAAAAAAAGTCAGAATTGCGAAATGTAAACTCGCAATTGTGAGGAAAAGACAGAATTGTGAGATATACATTTGCAATTGCACGAAAAAAGTCTAAACTGTTAGATATAAATTGTGAGAAAAAAAGACAGAATTGTGAGAGAAAAAGTCACAATTTCCTATTTATTTTTTTATCCCGTGTAGGAAACCAGCTTCCATACTGTTGCTTTCAGACCGAGTCCAGACAGACTTTTAGCGGCGTAATCCACGGTGCTCAGCTCACAGCCGAGTCCATTCTTGACGTGTGTGTGTGTTTCTGTGGAGTTCTTGTGTGGCTCATGCTGCTAGTAACATCCGAATCCGAAGTGCCAATCTGTGTCTGGGTCAAAGAGTTGGAAAGGCTTGTTGTGCAGAGAGAAATTGCTCATGAATATGAAAAATCATGTACTAGACAGCCATTAAGTTATATGAAAAGTAATAATTTATGAAGAGAGACGTTTTGTAC
>NW_015619413.1:0-1329 GCF_001515605.1 Sinocyclocheilus anshuiensis
AGAGGTTCGTTTCAACGGGAAAGGCAAAAAGATCCGCAAACCCCGGACCATCTACTCCAGCCTCCAGCTGCAGGCTCTGAACAGGAGGTTCCAGCAAACGCAGTATCTGGCTCTGCCGGAGAGAGCCGAGCTCGCCGCGTCCCTGGGGCTCACGCAGACACAGGCATGTGCTCGGCTTTTACGCGTTGTCCGTAAAGGAATTAGATTTTATAAACGAGTCGACAAACCTGCCATGTTTACGCAACGATTCATTCTTAAATGTTTTATTTATATCGTCTTAGCGTGTTCTTTTTGAAATCTCTATACAACACGGGCCTGTAATCAAGGGTTGCATCTGTTTGGGGGAAGTATTTGGAAACGTCAAAGTTCACGATGACGTTCCTTTATTTAAAGAGAATTAAAGTCATGGGTAAAACGATTCGAGATGTTGTCGCTCTCTCTGACTTGCCTTGCCTTTATTTCTAGGTGAAGATCTGGTTTCAGAATAAACGCTCCAAGTTTAAGAAACTGATGAAACAAGGCGGAGGAACAATAGACGCGAACGCTTTGGCAAACGCGCTGTCCACCGGATCTCCATCCGTGGCGCCCGTCTGGAACTCAACAGCCAGCGTCAAAACATCCACACCGACCTCGTATATTCCCAGTTACACCTCATGGTATCCCACAGCACACCAGGACACTATGCAGCAGCCGCAACTCATGTGAACCAGGACTGCTGAAACAACCCCGCCCCTCTTTCCGCCAATGGCCCAGTTCAGGGGACCCGACGCAAGGCCGGTCACTCTGCGGCCCTCTGCAGCCCAGACCAGATGTGATCCGGAGACACACTCAAAAAGACACCTGCTGACACACTGGCCAGCGTGGACTGAGCGAGGGTCGTCTGCACCAGAGAGGAAACAAGTCTGTTTTTGAATCGAAGGGAATGCCGGGAAAGTGGGTCAAATCAAAGCTGCTCTCCCCCTTTCCGTGACTTTTTTGTTGTGTAAAAAAAACAAAAAAACACACACACACAAAAAAACCTGAAACCGTACCTAGTCAGAAGTGTATTTCAGTTTCTGCACATTTGTAATTTTCCGTAAGAAAACTGGAATTACCGGTTTGTCCATCCACAACAAAGTGCTGGTTTACGGGCTGCGAGAGCGACATGAACATCACACATTTCCAAAAGCTCGGCGTCGGACTCATACAGTCGCTTCGCCACGGCGCGGTGAATGTGTAAAAACTGGGAGAAATCACACCGTGAGCAAGTATGAACGTCTCAAGAGTTTCCCCATTTTAAAGGGAACAAAGAAATCTTTAAACAAAGTTATTTTGTATGTATGGCGTTTT
>NW_015619414.1:0-1328 GCF_001515605.1 Sinocyclocheilus anshuiensis
TTTTTTGAATATGGACTTTAAAAGTAAGTTTAGTGTCGAACCATAACCCTAAATACCTTATGATCCTTTCTTGCTTGAGTGACTGTCCGTACAGTTTGATATCTAGTCTAGGATTTACCTTCTTTTAGTGAAACATATATATTGCGTCTTTTCCACAGATGCACGAAAGCCCCACTCATATGACCAATTTCCAACCTGATCTATTGCTTTCTGCATTCTTGCCTCCAATATACCAATGTTACGACCCCTCACCCATAATGCCCCATCATCTGCATATAAGGCTTTACTCATTCTCTGTTCAACTCCAGAAAAGACATCATCAATCATTATATTAAACAATATTGGGCTACATACACTCCCCTGAGGTGTACCATTTTCTATTGAATAGGTGTTTAATAATTCCACTCCTATTCTAATCTCAATTGTTCTTTCTTTTAAAAAGTCTAATGAACATCTTACCACCTATACACATCTTATTCAATTTAATGAATAGCCCCTCCTTCCATAACATATCGTATGCCTTTTCAATGTCAAAAATGTTGCCAAGACAAACTCTTTATTTACTTGCGCTTTCCGTATTTCATTCTCCAAACAAATAATAGGATCCATAAAACTGCTTTAAGTGGGGAAAATTCCTCTTTCTTTCTATTTCGTATACTAATCTTTTAGTTATGATTTTCTCCATGAGTTTGCAAAGGTAAGATGTCAAAGCTATTGGTCTATAACTTTTAACTTCTGTTTTATCTTTACCAGGTTTTCCTACTGGAATTATTACTGAATGCTTCCAAACAGCAGGTACTTTCCCTTGCTCCCATATTTTGTTATAAAGTATTAAAATAACATTTTTGGCTACATCTGACAATTGCTCAGTCATCTTATAACATATTCCATCTTTCCCTGGTGATGTATTTGTGACACCTATTAACGCTCTTTTAAGTTCAAATAATGTGAACTTTGCATCAAGTGGACTCTCGCTTATTTCCTTTATTCCCAGTACATCTTTGTTTTCCTCAATTATCCTTGCTCTCCATGATACCTCCTAACTAGATAAATTTGGGGAGCTGTGTACTTTAACAAAGGCTTTTGCAAGCATTTCTGCTTTCTCTTTATTAGTCATTGCTTCCATACCATAATTTAAGCACAGGCAAAGAAAAATCCCTTCTAATGCCTCCCATCTTCCTAATCATTCCCCATATCTCATTAGCCTGGACTCCTGACCCGACACTACTGCAAAAATCCCTCCAATAATTCCATTTTGCTTCTCGTCTCTTTTTTTTTAACTTTACCACGCTCCCTAAGGTCGCAAAACTCTGGACTTTTGGTAGTAC
>NW_015619415.1:0-1328 GCF_001515605.1 Sinocyclocheilus anshuiensis
AGGTCAACTATTGTCTTGAGAGAAGTAGTTTTAAAGAGTTAGTTAAAAGTTAGTTAAACTGTGTCAACACTTATAGTGAGTGGAATACTGGCATGGACATTTGATGTCAACTCTAATGCCACCTTGAGTATTGAGGTTTGTTAACCCCACAGTCCCAGAGGAACGCATGTTGGTTACAAGGGGCATTTGCTTGCTAAGCGGCTGCATTTGTGTACTTAAATAAGTTTGTAGAGAGTTACTGATACTGTTATTGAGACTCGTGCTACTTGTTTTCTGAGCTGTGTGACGACAAGCAGAGGGATGAACTTTCTCTACATATTCATGGGTGAGAAAATAAAACGCACATTGTAACACTATGATGGCATAAGTCCATGTCACACTCTGACATCCAACCTGGGGAATGGCTTGGAGGAGTTTAGCTTTCTCTGACACAACACTCGCACACCACAGGCGATACTCAGCCAATGATGTACAATATGCAGAGATTTCACAATTAACTCTCCATCTAGAACGAAAGCTTGAAGTGTGGCCATACAGGATTTATATGCGTCTGTTTTAATTCTTAGTAAAATAAACTGACATTTTACCATGGAAAACAGCTTGGACTGGCTCAATGAATCCCTTTTGGACAGATCTTAAAGAAGTGATGCCATTTTATGCAGAACAACAATATCTAAGCATGTTCAGGAGTAACTCATCTAGTGCTTGGACAGGTATGTTAATATTTAATCAGAGGAATCATGCCCATTCAAACTATGGGGACACATGCACCCTCAGATTTTTGAGCCAAATGGATTTTGAATGCAGCTTTCAATAAATAAATAAATAAATAATATTTTATATTTGATAAAGTTTTGCGATTATTGTAATAATCTATAATAAATACATAATATTTTAAAACATTCTTAATGTTTTAATAGTTTCACAGTCACAAAAAATATAACTACAATTGATTGAGCAGCAGTTTAACAATAAATGTAATGTGTATATGTTTCTCTGAAATCTGAGACATCCCAGTTAGTCAACCAATATGCATTTACATAATTTTTTTTACACACACTACAGTTCAAATGTTTGGTCAGTAAGCCTTTTTTCTGAAAAAAAAAAGTTTTTAATTTAGCAAGGAAGCATTAAATAGATCCAAAAAAATTATATATCAATATATATCAATAGACAGTGACCATGTGCTGATTCTGAATGCGTCTCTCACTGACAAAGGAGTATACTTTAAAGGCTTGCGCGCACAATTGTTTGCGAAATGGAGCTTTGTGCTTGTGTATCCCACCTCTCTCATTCGGCACAAATCCAAATATTCCATAATATTTCCA
>NW_015619416.1:0-1329 GCF_001515605.1 Sinocyclocheilus anshuiensis
CCTTCAGAACCAGAGCATCTGCAGGCAACACTGAACCCATGATGAGCCAAATGCGAAACCCTTAACTAATATCCCTGCGATAAAAAGCCGAGAGTACCCCCCTTGCTGTTAAATGTAGACCGAATATCTATGTTGCAAAAAGCGAATGTAATCGATGAATCAGTCTGAGGCCAATGCAATATCAATATGCTCTCTTCTCGCTAAGTGTCGAGAGAATGTTTCGCCTTTCCAAGGTCCCGGTGGGCTTTATACGCGTCAGGTCTGACCCACGGTAATTAGTTATTAATGACCCTCCCCTTGTGTTCTTTAGACTTGTTCAACCAGAGGGAAAAAACGCCACACTCTTTATTGAGTGGCTACTCCTGAGAGGGTGGGGGAAGAAGGGGGAGCCATGTGTGTGTGTTGATGTTCAGGATCCAACACCCGCGTTTTGGCTAAAATAACAAGCCCCATCTCAGCACCGTGAGCTCCGCTCCAGCTGTTTGCTTCTGAGAGAGGAACAGGAGCACTTCTGGCATGGAAAACCTAAAAGCAAACATGACTCTCAGTTTGAAAACTAGTAAAAGACCCAGGTTAAAATCTGTTAGCTGATTTATATCGACGATATCGAGTATATCAGTCAGATATCAGAAAATACCAGAAAACAAGAACCAAGGCATATAAGTAACTATCGTGATGTAGAAAAAGTGGCCTTTTGTGTCTTTAACTTTGACCGATATATTTTCTTCCTGAGTGGAACCGAAGTTCTTCATTTTGAGCTACAGCATTCATCATTAGATCAATAATTATATGAATTCATTATTCATTTATTACAAATATTGTACAATAAATTATAGGAAATTACTGCGTAATTTCCCATCTAATGGCACATGTGGCTGAACACAAGCACAAACATTACGTTTCTGTTCTTTTCTATTAAATGTTAAATGTACAGAACTCAGTAATCATATCGAAATTAAATTCGCATAAACAGTCTGAATAGGTTTTAATGATGTGATTTGGAGTACGAAAATTTGCAAAGCCGTCTGGGTCAAGTATATCTTTTATTCAATCTTTTTCAGGCCGAAGTAATTTAATATTCATGGAGTTAATTTAAAGTCTTTTAGTATTGTGTGAGGTGTATATGGGCTTTTTTTCTGAATAGCCCCGTCCTTTCCCCCTCTTTCTCCAGGGTTGATGGACTGAGACAGAATGGGCAGTTTCCCCCCTTTCCAACAGGGAGGACATCTTTATTCCTTCCCCGGCTTGCGGGTTTCCTATTCAGCTCTCTTCAAAATAATGCCAGCTGAATGAAAAGTGCTGCAAATCAATCTTTCATGGTGTTTTTGA
>NW_015619417.1:0-1330 GCF_001515605.1 Sinocyclocheilus anshuiensis
ATTTTTAAAATGACTTCATCATCATGTAATGTGATGATGCATAATATCATGTTTCTTTTTTTTTTCTTCATTTCTTTTTGTTCCAGGCGATTGGATGTGGAGACTGTGGAAGAGGTCTCTGTGATCTACAGCCACGTCAGATGAATGACAGACCGTCATGAAGCCTGTGTTCATCTCGGCTGCTGGGAAAAGCAAAAGCCAAACATATTTGCTGAATATGAACAAATATGAATTAATGTCCTTGAATGTCCTTTGGCTGTTTAATTTAGCATGCAGTTTAACAAAATGTATGGCATATTATTCATTAAATCAGGTGAACAGATGAGCTGAAAAAAAAAAAAGATGCTTTGATGTGGGAATGTGTTTGTTAAAGATGAAATTATTCAAGTTTTGTGACCAAATAAATGAACGTAGCAATTTCACCAAACTCAAGCTTCAGTTGTTCATGATTTCAGTTCTTTAAATCTTTATTTACTTCTGTTGAAGCCTTGGTAGTCAATTCCAGGTCATTGTGGAGCTAAACTCAAAACAGTATACCTAGTTGGAGTCATTGTTTTATGAGATGCACTAGCGTAAAAATAATGTACCATATGTGATTGCTGGGTTACTATTAGTATTCAGTTAATATTGGGTATTTCACAACAAAATCATTTATGTCTACATAATTATATATAAACTGGAAAATGCTCACAACAGTGGATACAAATAGAGTTTTGATCACTGGTGCGTCAAAGTGGCCGATGATGATTATTTGTAGTGAAACTGTGTGAGTGTGTTAAGAAAAGTTTGAAATCATTCAGTTTGACTAAACAAGTTTTAAGCTGCGGAGCCCTGTTATGTTAGACATAACAAGTATTAAAAATCATATTTCAGTGTTTTTGTGTTCACTAAAAAAAAATTGAATTCCCTGAGCAACTTTTGTGAGCAAATGCAAGAGCATTGAAATATAATTGTTCCCTTCCATCTCATGCTTTTTCCATCTAGGGGCAACGGCAGCTGAGAAATAATGTTGATATATATATTTTTTGTTTATATATATGTATACTGTAGGCAAATCTCGCAAGTAGGTTCAAAAATAACTTCTCTGTCTGTGGTCAAAGTGACGACAACCAGTCTTATGCAACATATGTCTCAAAATTCAGAAATTTTTCCAGGAAGACACGGCGGCCAGTATGAAAACCGAGTTTTATTTTTGATATAAACCTGATCATCTCTCCAATCCTAATATGTGTAAAAGCAAGTGAAACTATAAAGTCCTACCACAGTAAGAGAGAAAAGAAATATGTCATTTACTGATCAGTCAGAGTGATGGACAACAACAACAATAAAA